>NW_026575624.1:0-39241 GCF_028641065.1 Leucoraja erinaceus
TTATCAAGCCCTTCGCCGGCATGTCTCCATCCTGCACGTTCATTCACTGATTCGCTCAAGTGAACTCAATAAATACCAACAATATTTAATGCTTTCGGCGTTAGCACGGTCTACGGGAAGCTTTGTGTGCGGCCCTGCAGTTTTCAATACACCAACACATGTAAAACATCTCCTGGAAACAGCAACTTTCTCATGATGGTAACTGTGCTTTTCGTTGCTGCGTTTATTTCTCCGCAGAGCAGCACAGTCTCCCTCTGTTTGGAAGACAAAGGGGCTCTGACTACAGTCGGCGATAGTCCACCGGGAATGAAGACTTTGTTTTTGCCTCTGCGTTGTCTCAGTGACAAGAACCCTGCTCCAGCAAACGCTGCACCGGGAGGAGGCCACCCCGCACACCCCACTCCCAATGTTGTGTCCCAACCCTTTGATTGGAAACCTGTGCTCATGGCATCTACAGAAAAGCCTGCGGAAGGTTGGAGATGCGATCTCTGACAGTCCTTGACATCTCTTCCATGCTGTAAGGCAGAAAAACCTTCCCATGTACTCATAACCCCTCATCACAGTTTTTTCCATCATACTCCTCTGGGGCAGAATCTGAATTTGACCCTGACCTCCAAGGAGTTTCGATACAAGCCTCCCAATCCTTTGGGTCTACCTACAGCCGACTGCTGCCCGTCTGAAGTGTCCAGCAAGTGATGGAGCCTTAACCTACATGGGTTTGTGAATAGATTGGCAGGTGTGCAGCATTGATGAACTGGTCCACCTTACTAGCAAGAAAAAAATGAAAGATTATGGTGCACAAAAATGCACAGAAAATTTTCTTGCTGCATTGCAATAGAATTAGCAATAGGTTGTCTATTCTTTATCAACAGAGAAAAATAAGTACATCTGATTAAATATGAAATAAAATCAGAGATGCTGGAAGCATTACATCAAGGTCAGAAAGCATCTGTAGAAATTATGAATATATATGAGGTTGCTGATTGAAAATGTTTTGTGAGAATCCGTCAAGTATTTTCAGACAAAAAAAAAAAAAATTACACTACTTCAATCTGCACTACAATCTGTGGCACCATATCTGCTATTTTGGGCATTCCCTTGTAGGAATCCTGATAGCATTTGTCCACGCACACTGTCAAAAGGCTTTTCATACATTCGCCTTGATCAAGTCAAGGTATTGTGTATATAAGTTGGGATGTTATATGTTACAGTGTACAAGACTGTGATGAGGCCAGCATTTAGTAATATTGGTGCTCAATTTTGGGTCACCCCTGCTATAGGAAAGATTTTTGTTAAACTGGAAGGAATCGAGAAAATTTATGATGACATTGCCAGCACCTGAGGGCCTGAGCTATAGAAGGAGAAGTTACCAGGCTTGGACATTATTCCGTGGACTGCAGGAAAGAAAGTGAGGAATGATATTATAAAGTATGTTTAAAACAGATTATATGGGGAATAAAAATGGGGTAAATTGCACAGTCTTTTAACCGGAGTAAGGGAATTAAGCTGAGAAGGGAAAGATACTAGGATCTTGGGAGCAAACTTTTTCACACAGAGGGAGCTGGGTATATACATTAATAGACATTAGCCAATAGGTGCAGGAGTAGGCCATTCCAGCCATTCTATCCCCCCCCACTTCCGAGTTCTTCCATCCACCAGTCTTACTGTCCTCCAACTACATTCTACCTTTGTCCCACCCTTCCCCTGATAAGTCATCTGAACAAGGGGTCTCAACCCGAAAATGTCACCCATTCCTTCTCTCCAGAGAGGCTGCCTGTCCCGCTGATTTATTCCAGCATTTTGTGTCTACCTTCAATTTAAACCAGCATCTGCAGTTCTTTCCTACACAGGCAGTACCAATTATGCTATTTTCCCTTATAATCCTAAATAAGCTATTTCTGTTTTAAAACTCCTGTATTACCATCAATACCCAATGCTACAGACCAAAGTGTAATTCCACTGGAGCCTCTTATTGATGCCATAATGTTATGTCAGTGATAAAACAAAATAAAACTATAAAGCATTTGGTGCATACATGTTACAGAAACACAGACCTTTCAAACAAATGCATGAGGATGAAATGGAAGCAAATTGCACCTTGTCAAAATGCGACATTTCTTTCAATAAACACAAGTGGGTGGAGGGGGGGGGGGGGGTGGTGCGGGGGGGGGGGGGGGGGGGGGGGGGTGTGATGGTATGTTTCTCACATAGAAACGTAGAAAATAGATGCAGTGGGCCATTTGGCCCTTTGTGCCAGCACCACCATTTAATATGATCATGGCTCATCTTCCAAAATCAGTACCCTGTTAAGCTTTTTCCCCATATCCCTCGATTCCCTTTGCCCTAAGAGCTGAATCTCGTGAAACCTCACAATTCACTGGGTAATGGATAGGACAGCTTTGGAGAGATATGGACCAAACACAGGCAGGTACGACTAGTGTAGTCAGGACATGTTGGCCACAATGGGCAAGTTGGTCCCAAGGGCTTGTTTCCACACTGTATCACTCCATTGGCTCTAATAGCTTCTCAGGCAATATGGCCAAGAGTGAGAATTCAGAGCCTGGAGAGTCTCAGCTGTGAAGCTGTATCCAGTCCCTCTTGTGCAGACTCCATAGTGTACACCTGGTTGACATCAGTTTAGATAATGGATCAACCAATTTTGTGTACATTCTGACACATCTCATTCACCCAAAAAATGTTCACAATGTTCCAAAAGTAATGAAGCAGAAAATATCAAAGCAAAGTACTCAGATGTTATGGATGAAACATAAAAGGTATTCAAGATTGGCACACATATTTCTCACTCTTAACACAATATTTCTCACTGGGTCCCACTGTCTAATACAGAAAGTTTATGCTGTTACATAATAGACAGGAGTATTTCATTATGAAACAAGATGGAGTAATGAACTGAAAATCTCAACTTTGTCCTTCACAGTGAGCGCACTTCCAGACATTAGGAACATCACAGTTCTGGGCTACTTGTCGATTAAACTGGCCGTTGCTCTTGGACTAATTGCTGCTCATGGAGGATGAGCAGGGTGAGAATTTAATGAGCTTTTCAATATATCAGAAAACTAATGGCGGGGTGTCTCTGACGTTGAGAAAATGGATGTTCACAGAACATATTAGAATGGTGATAATCTGTATTTTTGTGTTTGGGATAGAACAGTGCAACACAGAAACACATGATTTAAACCTATTCCTTTTGTCTGCTCTTGATCCAAATCTCTCCATTCCCAGCATATTAATTAGCCTATCTAAAATCCTCTCAAAAGCCACTATCATAACTATTTCTACCACTAACCTTCGATAAACTTCATAAAGGTTAAATGTATGTTATTTGCGCTATTCCAGGCAGCATCCTGGTCAACCTCTTCTGCGTCATTTCGAAAGCCTTCCCGTCCTTCCTTTAATGGGGCTACTAGGACTCCTAATGTGAATAATCAAAGTTTTTTTCAACATGTAGCATGACTTCCCAACTCCTATACTCAATGGCCCAACCGATAAAGGCAAGCATACTTTGTGCCTTCTTTACCATTTATCTACTTGTGTTGTACTTTCAGAGAGCTATGGACATGAAACTTTAAACTTTTCCTATCCATTTACTTGTCCAATGTATTTTAAATGCTGTTACAGAATCTTCCTCAGCTATCTCCTCTGGCAGCTCATTCCAGAAACCTATACCATCTGATTGAAAAAATTGCCCCTCAGGTTCCTATTAAATCTTTCACCTCTCATTTTGGACCCATGTCCTCTGATTCTTGATACCCCAACCCGGGTAAAGACTTTGTTCATTTACATATCTATTCCTCTCTACACTCTAACCTCGTAATTTTGTAAGATATCCAATTTGAAAGAACACTTTATCAACACAAATTGAATAAAAATTACACATTCAATATGCACGATGATATTGGTGTGTTTTTGGTTGAATTAAATGACCATGAAAATGTTTCCAACTTGGTCTGCAACCTCTTACCTATCACTTCCAGTCTATTGTTTATTATTGTTTATCTTTATTTAAAGCATATTTGTTTCTCTTGTTTGATACAGAGCAGCAGATATTCACAGGAATTCCAGGAAACACCACACAAATAATTCAAGAGTTGTCGAATTGCAGACCCTGAATTCTGACCCTGATCTGAGAGATCAGAATGAATGACCCAGCGCAGAAGATGACACAGCCCATCAGGCTCATGCCCAAGACAATTTGTGTTTCTGGAAAAAATATATGAGCCAAACGGAGACTTTGGAAATAGATTTGCGGATTTATTGTGGATTTGCTTTGTGCTTGTTTGGTACAGTTGCCAGTCAGTTCTATCCCACGGTGAACATGTTAACAGTCTCAGTCTCAGTATCAGTGTGGGCGATTTTGCTTTCGAAAGACCATCTCCTGAAGTGAAAATTATTCACTTGTCATCTTTGACAAAAAAAAAAATGAATTAATTGCAGAGAATGCAAAAGAAGAGTTGGAAATGCAGAATGTAGCATTTTTGGGGAATTGTGTTATTTACTTTCAAACTAATTTGTCGCTTTCCTGCTTTGTTCCTGTTCAGACTAAGACTTTGCCTCCATCACAGTGAGGATGTGCTTGGTGAACTCACTGTGGTGGATGTTTAATTTGTGTTTATTGTATGTTTTGTTTTTATTGGTTCTGTGTATGACTGCAGGCAAGATAATTTAGTTCAGACCGAAAGGTCTGAATGACAATAAAATAATCTAATCTAATCTAATCTAATCTAATCTAAGGTTTAACATAATCGTTGCATCAAGCTTTTAAGTGCATCGCATTTCCTGCCTGATTACTTTAATGTTGGAATCGGTTTTCTGCACACTTGTTCAACATCTGTATTCAGCTTCCGGAGATATTGTAGAAAAATAATGAAGATGAATGATGCAACATCAAAAATGACCATTGCAGGGAAATTTGCTGTCCCTTCAGCTTGTATTTCAGAATTATAACAACTGACAATAATGGTTTTACTGAAAAAAATGAATTTCAGTTCTCACTCAGGTGTAGAAATGAGGGAGAACTGAACTGTTGGAGGTTGTATCTGTAAGATTATATAATCACCAGTATGTTGCCCGCATTCTCTGAGCGGTACAGCGGTAGAGTTGCTGCCTTAACAGTGCCAGAGACCCAGGTTAGATCCTGACTACTGGTGCTGTCTGTACCTAATTTGGACATTCTCCACTTGACCGCATGGGTTTTCTCCAAGATCTTCGGTTTCCTCCCACACTCCAAAAATGTACAGATTTGTAGGATAATTGGCTTGGTATAATGTGAATTGTCCCTAGAATGTGGATGTTAGTCTGTGGGGGTCGCTGGTTGGTGTGGTCTCGGTGTGCCTAGTGGCCTGTTTCTGTGCTGTCTCTCTAAACTAAACTCACCTGCATTTCGTGGATCTACAGATATCAATAGGGGAATTGTTGCCATCTCCTGACCATTATTTATCCACAAATCAACAGTTATTAATCTGAATATTAGCACATTGTGAGAACATTCCCTGTGGAGATTGGTTGCTGAATTTTCTCCATTCTCACCGGGGCTACTCCTGCCAGTGCCCATCATTTTGTAAGTGGACTTTCCACTGAGATGGTTGTGAGTACTGGGGTTTAGCTTTTGATGAGAAGTGTAGAGAGGGAGGATATCATAGTGCCAGACATTATTTACAGTTATTGTAAACTTTCTATATCAACTAACGAAGAAATTGCAAAGTGATGGAAACAGAGAGCTGAGCTACAGTAAAAAGCTGGGAGCTCTAGAGGCTGTAGGGATCCACTCGGGAAAGAATTTAATGAGAAATGAAATTCAGAGAAAGGACTTGAGTGCCGGGAGGTACTGAGTGAACCAACATGGAGTTAGCTGCATCATCTGGCTGAGGGAGAGTGTGGGAGGGACAGGAAGAGACGAGGAAGGGGAGAATGCAGGGAACTGGATCATCGGTCTGAGACAACTTGAAGTTAGAAAATTCAATACCCTTCAGCACGGAGAACTATGAGACTGTCTCCTTTTGAAATGGACATGATATGAGGCATCTGTTCCACACTATATGACCTATTATTTACACATATAACTAACTAACTAATTAACCAATTACGCGCAATATACTCAACCAACGTTAAAGGCGTAATGTCCTATACTAACACGATTAACTATATAGCAAGAAGGGTGGGGGAGGTTAGACATATATTTTAATTACTAAATACTAATAATGAATTAACTAACATACAGGTAAATGAAAATGTGTAATTTTTGACGAGGTATTTTAACCCATAATTACTTTTATTTTAATCCAAATCTTCTACCCTCCCTTTTATTTTATTCTATTTTAAACTGTTCAGCGATGACCTGATATGATAATTTTGGTAACAATTAGAGGGAACCGACTAACATTGGGTCAAATTCTAATAGGGGGATAAGGCCCAGGGCATAATCTCATCGACGGAGGTCAATTTAAAAACAAATCTAGCTACCTTAGGTGGCTTTTTTGTAATTTATCGCTTTTTTGATAAATTACATTCACTTTTTTTGTTTATTCACAATTATGGGTTGTATGACTCAATCATTTTTATGTACACTTTATTTTATGCCTTTCTCTTTCCCTTAATTATGCTTAATAGTGTCAGGAGATGTAGAACTACTGTATTCGGGATTCTGGATTCGGGATTCTGAGGTACTTGGCTGCATCACATGAATCATACAGTCTGATAATAATAGCCAATGCAAGGTAATAGTCGAATAAATGTTGGAGGTCTCACCTTCTGTAGTTGGAACATCAGAGGTGTGAATGAGCCAATTAAAAGAGGTAAAATTCTGGCACAATTAAAATCATTAAATATGGATATTGCTCTCCTACAAGAGACACATTTGAAACAACAAACTCAGATCAGATTAAGGGCAAATTGGATAGGTCAAACCTATTACTCCTCATTCACCTCTAAAGCAAGAGGCACGGCCATTATAATTCGGAAGGGCATACCTTTTAAATTAAAGAATTCCATATCTGATAAAGAGGGAAGATATGTTATAGTCACAGGAGAAATTTACAATACATTTATATTTGGAATAATAGGAGAAGATACCAATTTAAATAAAGATCAAAATGTTTTTTTAATTATGGGTTAATAATTGGAAAGAAATTGATACTTAAATTTTGGAAAAATACAACCACACCAACTGTTAAAATGCGGATTAGGAATATGATGGACATAGCACGCCTTGAAGAAATGAGACTCCGACTAATAGATAAATATGACCAATTCTTAAGGAGTTGGTCTCCTTTCATCGACTTTTTGGAATCATGTGATGCAGCGGTACCGTAAAGATTGCTGATTTCAGTTCATGACGCGGATAGATCTACATCTCCGAATACAGATTTGAAAAATTCTCTTTTAATGGGCCTTCTCTTCTATTTCTACTTTCCACTTTCTCTCTTCCTTTTTTATTTTTTATATACACACCTCACGTTTTTCTACTCTCTACCATCTATTTTTCCACATTTTCCTCTTTCTATTGCTTTCTTTTTCTTGTCCTGCTTACTTCCTTCTTATAACATAAAACTAGAGGTTGTACATAGAATGGATTACGGTATTACATAGTTGGCACCTAAAATTAGGTTCCACTGTACTGTTTTGTGCTGTATCAACTTCTAATAAAATAAACAAAAAACAAAAAAAAAAAAAAACAAAAAAAAAAAGAAAATTCAATACTCGTGCCTTTGTGTTGCTGGCTACCCTAATATAGTCAGGTGCTTAGAAGAATACCACCTCACACAATCACAATCACAATCACAATACAATTTATTGAGGTCCAAACGAAATGTCGTTTCTCCAGCCGTACATTGCAAAACAAAAATGACCCGAGGCACAACACAATTTACACAAACATCCATCACATCGCTGTGATGGAAGGCAAAAAAATGTATCTCTCCCCTGCACTCCCCCCCGATGTCAGAGTCAAAGTCAAAGCCCCCCGGCTGCCGATGGTGATTGTCCCGCGTCCATTAAAGCCACGCTGGGTGATGCAAGACCGCTCACTGGGTCTTGTTGTTGGAGCCTCTGGCGTGCGCTCACAAAGTCCCGCGGCCATTCCAAGCCGCGCGGGGCGGTGATGCAAGGCCCCACTCCAGGCGCTCCTCAACCCCGCAACCCTGTCGGGAGAAGTCGCCCCGAAAAACGGCCTCCCACCAGGGACTCGCGGGTTCCCGGCATTGCCGTCAGCCAGACCCGCAGCTGCAGCCTCCGAATCTCGGGGGGTTGGGTCGCAGCAGCGCGCCACCACAGCTTCACCTGCTCGGACTCGGCCAGCTCCACGAAGGACCGCAGCTCCACGGCCAGCTCCACGAAGGACCGCAGCTCTACGACTGGAGCCCCAGGTCGTTCCCGCTGGAGGCTGCTCCACGTTGCCCAGCCCCAACAACAACGGAGACCCGACAAAGAAAAGGAATGGGATAATTGTCAGCTGTCATTTGGACAAAATTAGGACATTTTATTATTTGCCAAAATATATTTCTCAATGTTTCTTGTTTAAAGCCTGCACATTCTCCCAAACTACTTATTTATTTATTTCTTTATCATCTAATAACAGACAAGCCTGATTTTGTCCAACCGACAGCTGACAATTATCCCATTCCTTAGCTTGCATCTGAGTAAAATTTATTTCAAAATGCATTGATAGTTTACCATTATTTAAATGATAAATGTAGCATCAGAAGCGTTTTCATTTTGCATGTTAAAACCCACCTGAGAACCATGGGCGATTTTGCAATTTTACTGAGGGATTTTTCACTTTTAAAACTTCTCATATAACAAATGAATGAAGATAAAAAAAGTCAATAATGCCTTGCTTTTGATGAAATTCAGCGAGCAAACGCGATAAGTCCCGATATTTTGGACCTTTAAATCTCCACGGCAAATGTCCGCTGTTCACTTCCGCTGGATTGGCACCTTCAGCTCCCTCTTTAATTTACCTTAGTTTCTATCTTTTTTTTGGACTGTAAATCTAGGTAGCTGTGCCTCACGGTCACCCCGACTGGCACAGTAAATTGCAGCTCAAAAACTGACCATTTTCGATGTTTTTAACGGGTGGGAAAGTGCATGTTTTCCCATTCACTAACATGTACCGGATGTATAGCATGTACTCCACTTGAGATCTACGCTCCAGTGACCTTTCATGAAACCACCCTATACTCAGATATGCACCTAATTACCAGCCTGTTCCAAGGGTTAATTTTCCTTATCCTAATATTAACCATCTTCCTGTCGGAACCTTTGGAACTATTCCAAATCCTTAACACAGTATTATAGTATTATAATCTTCTTATACATATTTTCATTAGTTATTGAGTATTAGAATACATCCAGGATATATTTCCGTACATTTCATCTATTGGAATTATTTAACTGTTAGTAATTTAATAAGCTTCATATAATTAGTTGGTTCTTTACTATTTAATCTTCATTATAATAGTTAAAGCTTTAAATTCAGTCCATAATACAGTTCTGCAGTTTTTCTTCAGCCTGTCATTTTTTCTTCAGTTGTTTATCTTCTAATCTTTCGTTCAAGGTGAAATCTGAACTCTGTCAGTGAAAACACATTCCATTGAGATAAGGCTGTCTGGTTAATGTCTGAAGCAGGTCCGTCATCTTAATTGTAGTACAGACTTTTATTGAAAGTTTTAATCATCATCCTTCTCAATTTTCTGTACAATCTCTTGTGCGTACTTAAGTGCCTTCTCCGGATCCCTGAATGAACATTGAGTTGTTTTGTAAGAAATAAACATCTTGGCCGGATAGACCACGCCGTATCTTATCCCTCATTGTCCTTGCAAAGTATTGCTTGCTTTTTTGAATTGATTCCTTTTCTCCATTACTTCGCGAGGGTAGTCCCTATAGAATCTCACGGACTCTCCCTCGAATATAAGCCTCTCACCGTGTGGTATCATCTTCAGGAGATTTTCCGGGATTGAAATATCTAAGAACTTCGCAACAATTTGTCTTGGGGGAGCATTTGTTTCTCTTCGGGAAGGACCGACTCTTTGAGCCACATCAATCCTCACATTTTCCTTCAGTTTAAAGACAAGCTCCGGCATATCAATTCCTTGCTCTCATCCCTCCTTTACTCCTACAATCCTTAAGTTCAGTCTTCTTGACCTCGCCTCCAAATCTTGACATTTGTCCGTCAATTTAATCAATTGCTCCCGATTATCACTTTGTTCCTTTTTCAGAATCGATATTTCACGAGCTATCCCCTTCATTTCAGTTGTAATCTCTTCTGTCACGATGTCAGACTGTTTCATCTCTTCAATCAACATATCAAATTTTTATTTATTTATTTATTTATTTTTTGAAAATATTTTTTTTTATTGGAGATAGGTACATAATCTATTACATCAATACTGTCTTACATTTTTTAATTGATAATATTGTCGGTTATTATTACATTGTCTCCAATACTTTTGCCTTTTTCTTCATTTTTTTAAAAACTAGATAGAACTACAGAGATAGATGAAATAGAGGAAGAAAAGAAAGGAAAGAAAAACAAAAACAAAAAAAAAAAAAAAAAAAAAAGGGTGAAAGAGATAGTTAAAGAAGAATGGAAAAATTTATTAAAAATAAAAAACATCGTTCGAGATATGTTCGTACATTTCAGAGTGTAGCATTTCATCCAATCTTTAGCCCGAGTGCTAGTCAGGTTCCTGTGCTGAACTATTCTGACCCTTTAAGTAATCAATAAAAGGAGACCATGTTCCAACGAATAATTCCTGTTTGTCCAACAGGGAAAATCTGATTCTTTCCACGTTTAAGGTCTCCGTCATTTCTATAATCCACATTTTGATTGTGGGGGCCGTAGGGCCTTTCCAAAATTTTAGAATTAATTTTTTTCCTGTTATTAAACTATAATCAATAAAGTTTCTTTGTGTTATTCTAAATGTTTGATTTACTTCTAATATTCCGAGTATTATTAATTTTGGATTTGGTTCCTTTGGATATTATACTAAAATATATTTACCCAGAATTTTTAATTTTTGTACAGCTTGCAAACATATGCGACAATGTAGCTTCTAAATGTTGACATTTATCACATATAGGTGAGATATGTTGAAAAATTGTATGTAATTTTGTTTTTGAATAATGTAACCTATGTATTACTTTAAATTGTATTAGAGAATGTCTGGCGTTTAGTGAACACTGATGTATGTGTTGTAAACTTTCTTCCCAAGTGTCTTTCGTTATTACTTGATTTAATTCTTTTTCCCATGTTTGTCTGTGTAAGTCCGTCGAAGGAATGTCACTGTCTAATAAGATATTATATATATAAGATATTAATTTTTCTGTATTAGGATGTTTGTTCCAACATTCATCAAGAATTTCTAAGTTTCTAATTCGAAAATTTTGAGAATTCGATTTTACATAATCTCTAAGTTGAAGATATCTGAAATAATCATTTCCTCGAAGTCCATAAGTCTGTTGCAACTCCTGAAGATCTTTAGTAAGATTATCTCTTACCATTTGTTCCAGCTGTTTTAGCTCCTTCTCCTTTTCTTTGGCCTCTCCTCTTGTAGCCATTTCAAATACTGCTTGTTGAGGAATGGACTCTTCTTCTGAGCTTTCCGTTGTTTGATATGAAACGGGCTTTGTTGATTGAAGAGCTTACAAATCTTCTTGAGCCTGAAGTCTGATAGTGGCTTTTCTGGGTCCTCGTGTGAGTTGTCCTTTTCTCATCTAAAGGCCCCGTTAAACTACGATTTTTTTGTTGATTTATGCTGATGTCACTCCGACGACGCCAAGCAATCTTCGATGAGTATTTTTTTAAATCATTCCCTACTTTAAAAAGGCTTTTTATGCAATTCACTGGGAGCTAAGCTCAATGCTGTGCCCTCACCACAACATGGCCACACTGGAAGTCAGGAGTTAGTGTTGTCCTCATCGTGACAATAAATCTAATCAGGCTCCTTCCTTAATCTGGGTTAACAACTCATTCCCCCATATTGTGTGGATTCTGCAGAGAAATACAATTCATTTTTATGCTGCTTCACCCTCTGTTTTGATATTTTCCCCCAGCTCCTGAATCTTTCTCTTAGTAATTCATCTCATCTCCCCCTCCAACCCACACTGTCCGTCACCCTCACATTCTAAACGCTGGGATCATCTTATCTGGTGCAAATGTCTCCGTTGGGGCACTTGCTGAGTTCGAAGTGTAAACAGGGCCTAACACAGATCATTCCTCTTTTACGCTGAAGTTATCTTCAGAAACAACTTCTCTATTTACCCTTTACATTTAAATGTAATTCCATATAATTCTATTTATGTAATTTAAAAAAATACTTTGAGAACAGAACATGGGGCACGTGTGCTGAGGATGCATTTATTATAACGATAGTAACTAACTATTGCATTGTTGGTGGCTTGACCAAAAAAGCGTAATTTATAAAAAATATATTTGCTACTTCCCACTGAATAAAAAATAAAATAGTGGTGTTTCTCTCTACTAAATGACAGCTCTTTATTCTTTTCCACATATTCCACATTCCTGTTTGATACCTGCTGGATGAAAATATTTCAATCACCAACCTGGTTTGGTGTTTCCTGGTTCCAAAACAGTGTTTGGATATTTAAAAATAATTTATGTGACAAGACAATGTATTTTTGAATTTATGTAAGCAAAATCATGGCAAACAAATCTACTGGAGATTATTGTGATGTACCATGTAGAATAGATAAGGGAGAAGATGTGGTGACCGAAGAGTTTACAGATGCTGGAAACACGAGCAAAGAGCAAACTGCTGGAGGGAATTTGTGGATCAGGAATCATCTGTGGAAGTAAATGAACAGATGACCATTCACAACTAAAGAAGGGTCACGATACACAGGGGCATTTGCACATTTTCCTCGACACACGCTGCCTGACCCCCTGAGTCCCCCAGCAGATAGTTTTTGTTTGTTTCAGGGAGAACAAGTGGATGTGTCGAATTTTCAGAAGGTCTTTGAATTTTAAAATATGTGGATTAGGTAATATTTAACAGGTATGAATTGAAAATTATTTGGCAGTCAGGAAACAGAGAGGAGACTTATTTAGGGTGGCAGGTGGTGATGAATGATCCAGAATCAAGCCAGTTCTTGAGTCCATTATTTTCAATGTTCATCAATGGTATTGACAAGGAAACAAATTTAATGTTTCTAAGTTTGATGACATGAAACTGAGAGTAAATAGGAGAAGCAAAGAGGATGCAAAGAGGTTTCCAGGCGATCTCAGTCAGTTGAGTTACTTGACAAATATACACAGATGCAGCAGAGAGTCATAGAGCTGTAGAGCATGGAAATAGACACATTGACCCAACGCACACAGGCTGACCAAGATGTCCAACTGACCCCATCACAATTGGCTGCGCCTGGCCCATGTCTCTCCAAACATGTCTTTGTGCTCTCCTTACAGGGTTTTTCAGCCACAGAGGTAATGCAGCCTAGGCTGACCAGACTGATTCCTGGAATGGCAGGACTAATGTGTAAGAGGAGGAGAAGCTAACTGAGCCAGTAGTTACTGGAGTTTGGAAGACTTAACAGGACCTCTCTAAACTAAACAAAATTCAAAGCAGAGCTAGACAGAGCTAGACAGACTCGATACGTAAGGATATTTCCAGTGACTGTAGGATCTGGAATAAGGGGTTTTGAACTCAAGATAAGGGGTGAAACATTTAGGCCTGAGAAACGTCTTCATTGTGAATATGGTGAGCCATTCCAATTCAACCCACTGAAAATTGGATGGCAGGTCACTGAATCTAGGGGATGGATTTATTTGACATAAAATGCATCAAAATTTATCGGGAGAGAGATTGGGATATGAGATGTTTTGAATGATTTAACAGGCTCAAAGTGACAAATAATTCAATCCCAATTATCTTTTGCTTGTTTCAATACGTTTGGGGATGGTTTGATGTGTTCTTTGTCCTTCACACTTCTGATGTTTATTGTGCAATTTAGTTGAGATAAAAAACAGGAAGCGAAACAGCCCAGAGGTCAGAATAGACGAATCATTGTGGGTTAAATTGCAAGACAACTCTTTCATGCAGCCTAACCATTGCTCTGAATATTGCATCAGGTCCTGAATGGTGATATGGGGAAAGACAACACCCTTCAAACCTCACATTTTTAATATTCAAAAATAAACTTTATTTCAGAATAAAACATATATACGAAACTAGTCTGAAGGGTCCCAACTCGAAACTCTCCTTGTTCTCCAGGAGTGCTGCCTGACACACTGAGTTACTCGAGTATTTTATGTCTTTCCTTGGTAAAAATAGCATCTGCAGTTCCATATTTCTATACAAAACTAACACAAACGCTCTTTGTGTCTATACATTCAATAGTGTCACACTCATAGTAGTGTTTCCAACTATCTTTACACAATACACCCTTGACTGTCAGTTGCCCCCCCCTCCCCCCCTGGGTGTGATATCCCTCCATTGTATGGGGGGTGACCCACCAGACTCAGTCCTCCAAGTCTGCAGTGGGTCAGGCAGCCACATTCCTAGATGGACCTCTCTTTGTCATATAGTTGTTTTATTCCTCAGCACAGTAACAGTGTGTGGGACATGGGGCAATGTTCCTGTCCACATTGTCCAGCCTTGTCACCCACAGTGGGCAGCACCAGAACAAAAATAATGCATTTGAAGATTTGTCTTTAGAAACAAGTAAACAGAATGCTGTCTCCGTATCACCACGTCCTCAAGGAGAGACAACCTGCGATCCTTATACAGTGTGTTCTGTACATGACCATGGGGCACAAATGAGGTAGGCAAACGGGGTATCCAGTGTGGGGGGGGAGGGCAGCTTTGTGGCTGACTCTGGAGTGGCTCACAATTGGGCGGAAGTCGTTGAAGGATAATTCAGGATGGCATGAAAATGTCCACATTTAATGGAAACATTAAAAATGAGAAATGTTCAACTTTTTTTCTTTACCAGTCATATAGTGCTACATCATGACTTCCTGACTCTGATGTTCAATGGCCTGAGCATTGAAGGCAAGCATACCATACACATTCTTTTCTACCCTATCTACGACCAGTGGCCCTAACACCCATTGTAATTAAGTGTTTTGAGCGACTAGTTATGCAGCACATCAAAAGTAGTCTACCTGCCGACCTAGACCCACTGCAGTTCGCCTACAGAGCCAACCGATCCACAGAGGACGCAGTCTCAACAACACTGAACCTCGTATTGTCACATCTCGATCGGAAAAATACCTATGCCAGGATCCTCTTCATAGACTTCAGCTCTGCTTTCAATACAATCATTCCGCAGAAGCTGGTGGAGAAGTTGGAGCTATTGGGGGTTGATGCTGGCACATGCAACTGGGTCCTGAACTTTCTGTCGCAACGGCAGCAGACAGTCAGGGTGGGCAGTAGGACATCAAAAACCATAGCCGTGAGCACTGGCTCACCCCAAGGCTGTGTCCTAAGCCCCCTTCTGCTGACACCTCTGCACTGCCAGACTCAATAACAACTTCATCAACAAGTTCGCTGATGAAACAACAGTGGTGGTCTCATCAGTGACAATGATGAATCGGCGTACAGGATGGAGGTGGAGCTGCTCACAGGTTGGTTCAAAAATACAACCTCATTCTTAACGTGGGAAAAACTAAGGAGATGGTGGTTGACTTCAGGAGGGCAGGGAAACAACCCATACACCTCTGCACATCGACGGAGCTGATGTGGAACGGGTCAGCAGCATGAAGTTCTTAGGACTACATCTGTCTGATGACCTGACGTCCACGGCCAACACCACAGCTCTGGTCAAGAGAGCCCAGCAGCGACTTCACCCTCTCCGAAGTCTACGTAAAGCAGGCCTCCCCACTACACACCTACGGACTTTTTATAGGGGGACTGTCGAGAGCACATTGACCTATGGCATCACTTCCTGGTTCGGGAGCTGCAAGGCGAACGAACGGCACCAACTAGACAGGATAGTGAAGACCGCCAGCAGGATTATTGGTGCTCCACTCCCCTTCCTGCTGGACATATACAGGAAGAGATGTATCAGCAGAGCCATCTCCATCATCAAAGACCCTTACCACTCATCGCATGACATTTTCTCCATCCTGCCATCTGGGAAGAGGTACAGGAGCATTAGCTGCAAAACCAGCAGGATGCTCCTCAGCTTCTTCCCACAGGCTACTGAAAAATGAAAGACTGCTAAATGGACTTTGCCCCCTGCCAAGTATCGCGCACAAACCCCCACACTGCAGCAGAGCCACTGTTGTGCCGCTGCCGGTCGGAACGCCTGTTGAATGTTTAGTAGAGTGTTAATTTTGTTCATGATACATGTATTTTTTTATTTCTATTTATTTTTCATGCACACTGAATGGACACTGGTTGAGAAACGTTTTTTGTTTCCTCTGGGTATGCGAATACTCAGAAATGACAATAAAGATATACAATACAATACTTGTGCTGCCACCTTCAGTGTCCAATCAACTTGTAGTCCAAATGTGCTGAAGATATGTGTCTCAGATCGGCTCAGTCTAAAATCTGCACTTTATTTCTCACAGGGAATCCACAAAATGAGGCCGAGGTTTCTCTGCAACAGTTTGCCTGCTGGTTTGATGTTGGGTTTCTTTGTTTTCCTGCTTCGACCTGTTCCACACAGAGTAAGTGCTTTCTTTTCACCGGCTACAATCACCTTGCTTTATTTATCATTGTCCGTGTAAACCCGCACCCTTTTGTCAATCTTGCTTTCCTCTCCACGGCCCTGGACTTTTAGCTGTATGGGTGGATGGTGGGGGGGGAGGGGGGAAGACTGGACCAGCTCTCATCCGGATAACCGCATCTCGTTTGCAGTCATAATTGAACCCGTGTCCCCGCAACCACCAACGCTGCCGAACCACAAGCGCTGCATAACCGCTTCTGGACCGTCCACAGTTCCCCCCCCCTCCCACCACCCACCCACACGGCTGAAAGTCCAGGGACGCACCGCCAGCTCAAGGGCACCCCTGAAACCTCCGGACCTGGATGGGACACCGTGGATGGGACGGCCCAGCAGCAACAAGAGCACTCCGACCCCGACCACGGACGAAACACATGTCTGCACACAATGCAGCACCACTGTTGCCGAGACTTTATAGCTAGTGACCTATGACCTGGGCATGGGCAGACGGAATACCGAACTCCCTTATCCAACCTCCGACAATCTATTTCTCAGACTATGCTTCACAGGGAATGAAAAAAACAACGTGCTGTAGTAACTCAGCAGGTCGGACAACACCTCTGGTGAATAGGGATAAGTGACATTACAGGCAAGGAACCTTCTTCGGATTCACAGTTGTCCGATGAAGGGTTCTGACACAAATTGTAACCTATCCATGTTCCCCAGAGATGCTGCCTGACCCGCTGATTACTCCAGCACTTTATATCTTTTCTGAGGAAGGTCAAAACTTTCTGGAAATAAATGGAATTCAAAACTTTAAATTGCTGACATGGGGTGGAGGAAATGTGTTCTAAATTCCTTCATTGCTCCTCTTTCCAACAGAAAAGAGAAATCGGATTTATTTCGTGGATAATGGAGGCAGCATTAAGTTAAAAGGACCAGAAAATCCTGGAGCAACGTCATTGTTTGGGAATGGGAACCACACTCAGGGCAGGGAATCCAGACAGTGTTAACTGGCAACAGAGCGGACAAGCATTGGGCCATCCAGTGGGGCGATGGCTGGAGAGACAGAGACAAGAACCAGGAGGTGGATGTGGATGCTAGTACTTGTAAACTGACATTAAAAAACAAGCATTTAAATGGGCGGGATTCTTCACTTTGACTAAAAACATAGCCGAGGAAGCAAATCCTGAAACAATATCAAATATTTGGGATCAAAGGTGAGTGGGTGAGACATGGATCTATAATGAGTTTCTCTGTTAATAATGTCACGTGTAAACCTGTGTGTTGATGTGAATACTCCAGTCACTCGGGGCTATGTGTAATAATGGGGCTAAAGTTAGTGTCTTCACTTTTCTTTGATCACAGACAATCGCAGTAGCAGGTAACTCAACATGTCCACCAGGGGACTTTTATATGTTCCACATAATAAATCCCCAATACAACAGTAGGAACCAAAATCAATGGGAGAAGACTAACTCAGAAATATCTTATACAATAATTATAATATGATTCGTAGCCTTATAATGACAACAATAGAAATAATTATAATATCATTAGTTGCCATATAATGACTTCAATAGAAATAATATATTGTATAATATTATCATTATTATAATAAACCTTTCAAAAATAAATGCAATACAATACAACTAAGATTACAATCTTCCCTTGGTGCAAAAAGAAATGTCCTCATTTAAACAGTGACCAACAAGCCACAGCACTGGCAATTGACACAAAAAGCTGGAGTAACTCAACGGGACAGGCTGCATCTCTGGAGAGAAGGAATGGGTGACGTTTCGGGTTGACATCCTTCTTCAGACTGGTTAGGAATAAGGGAAATGAGAGATATAGACAGTGATGTGGAGAGATAAAGAACAATGAAGATCAATATACAAAAAAGTGATGATGATAAAGGAAACAGGCCATTGTAAGCTGTTTGTAGGGTGAAAATGAGAAGACAATGTGATTCGGGTGGGGGAGGGATGGAGAGCGAGGGAATGCGGGGCTACCTGAAGTGAGAGAAATCAATATTCATGCCACTGGGCTGTATGCTGCCCAAGTGAAATATGAGATGCTGTTCCTCCAATTTGCATTTACCCTCACTCTAACAATAGAGGGGAACGAGAACGAGGAGAAAGGTCTGTGTAGGAATGGGTAGGACATTTGAAGTGGGCAGCAACCGGGAGGTCATGTTGGTTCACGTGGGCTGAACAAAGGTGTTCCGTGAAACGATCGCCCAGTCTGCCTTTGGTCTCGCCAATGTAAAAGAGTCTACATCTTGAACAACAGATACAGTAGATGAGGTTGGAGGAGGTGCAAGTAAACCTGTACCTCACCTGAATGACTGTCGGGGTCCCTGGACAGAGTCAAGGAAGGAGGTATAACGACTGGTGTTGCGTCTTCTGCGGTTGCAGGGTAAGTTATTTGGGGAGGGGATGGTTTGGGTGGGAAGGGATGAGTTAACCAGGGAGTAGTGGAGGGAACGTTCTCTGTGGAAGGCGGAAAGTTGTGGAGCTGGGGAAATGTGGCTAGTGGTGGGATCCAGTTGTAGGTGGTGGAACTGTAGGAGGATTATGTGTTGTATACGATGGCTGATGGGGTGTAAGGTAAGGACTGGGGGGACTCTGTCTCTGTTGTCACTAGGAGGAGGGGGAGCAAGGGCGGAGGTGCCGGGTACCAAGAAGGCATGAGTGAAGGCCTCATGAATGATGGGAGAAGGGAACCTCCATTGCCTATAGAATGAGGACATCTTGGATTATGTAGCATGAAATAACTCATCTTTGGGGCAGGTGCAGACTATATGGAGGAATTGTGAGTAGGAGATAGAGTCTTTGCAGGAAGCAGGGTGGGAAGAAGTGTAGTTGAGATAGTTGTAGGAGTCAGTGGGTTTGTAATTGACGTCAGTTAATAGTCTATTTCTTCTGATGGAGACTGTGATCTCAAGAAAGGGGAGGGAGGCTTCGGAGAAAATTTAAATGCCTGCTGAAAATTGGCGATGATGGTCCATGAGTTCTGCATGGGTGCAGCAGGTAGCACCGACGCAGTCACCAATGTAATGGAGATAGAGTTTGGGTATATGGCCAGTGTATGCCTGGGACAGGGATTGTTCAATGTACCGAACAAAGATACAGGCATAGCTGTCAATATGGATGCCCATAGCTACGCCTGGAGCATGGAGGAAGTGGGATGAGTCAAAGGAGAAGTTGTTGAGGGTGAGGACCAGCTCCGCTAACACCATTATTGATTTCATCACTTCTGACTGTCTGCCTTCCACAACCTGCAACCCAATCGTTTCCCTGCACCGCATAGCCCGTTTTTACCTTCTCTCCAGGACCAGGCCAAGCTGGCCATCCGCAAGTCAAGAGTCAAGTCAAGAGAGTTTATTGTCATGTGTCCCAGATGGGACAATTAAATTCTTGCTTTGCTTCAGCACAATATAATAGGCATGAGTACAGAACATATCAGTGAGTCCATATACCATTATATAAATATATACACGCATCAACAAATAAGCAGATGAAGTGCAAATAAACAGATAATGGTCTATTAACGTTCAGAGATTTGTTCCAGTTGAGTTTAATAGCCTGATGGCTATGGGGAAATAGCTATTCCTGAACCTGGACGTTGCAGTCTTCAGGCTCCTGTACCTTCTACCTAAAGGTAGCGGGGAGCTGAGTATGTGGCCAGGATGGTGTGGATCCTTGTTGATGCTGCCAGCCTTTTTGAGGCAGCGACTGCAATAGATCCCCTCGATGGAATTGCGGTCTGAGTCGATGATGAACTGGGCAGTGTTTAGTACTTTTTATAGTATTTTCCACTTCTGGCGCTCAAGTTGCCAAGCCAAACCACGATGCCAGGCCTGAGCCAGCTGCCTGCCCCTTTTCCGGGGTTACGTCCGTGCCCGAGTGGTTTGGAAAGGAACCATGCAGTCTCCATGGGCACTCTGGGGAATTTCCAGGACCGCTGGGCACTGCGGGGGGTGATTGCATCCTTGACAAGGACTGTAAGATAGTTGTACAATAATTTATTGTTTGTCTTGTGTTATGGTGGTGGGTTGTATTGTGTTTTATTGTCTTGTAAATATTATATTAATATTTGAATAAATAATTTTGATTAAAAAAAAAAAAAAATGTGTCGAACAGCAACAACGTAACTGTGTTGACCGATACAGGTCCAGATGAGTTGATTAACATAAACACCAAGATGCAAATACATTCTTTGTTCACATGAAGCTCATTGAGTAAAACTTAATGATGGATAAAACCATAAATACAATAAATGCAACACAGCAGAACGGTGCAGAGTTTACAAAGCTGTCTGAATGAATGCAAAATAAAACTGCAATAACAGCAAGAACACGTGACCGCACCACCAGGAAGGTGATGATTGATTCAAGAGTCAGAAACCACTGGGAAAGTTGTTCTTCTATCTGTATGTCTAGGTTTTCAGCTGAGGTGAGATTGAGCCCAGTCATTCAACTGTCCACACTCCAACTCACTCTGAATCAAAGATCTTAGAGCAGAGCAAGATAGGCCACTCCTGCGAAATACAATGGGCTGACGTGTAGTACGCTACGGAGGGGATCCTGGGCATTTTTCACCGCCCATTTTAGTAACCGGAGCCTACCTGACCCGACCCAACTCGCAATGTAATCAATGTTGCGGGGCAACAGTTTGTGTGTGTGATTATAGGGTTAGATTCATAATTCTGTCAGTTCATACTTCTTGTCAAGAATAAAATTTGACTCTGGTAATTGTCTTTTTTAATGTTTTTTAAATCATTCCTTTTTAAATGGCTCACAAGCAGTGTTTGAGTTGATTTTGTAGTAACCGGAACCGACCTGACTTGCAGGGTAATTGACATTGCGGGGGAAGTTTTTGTGTGTGATACAGGATTAGATTCATAATTCTGTTAGTTCATAATTCTGTTATTTCTTGTTAAAGAATAAAATGTTTATAAACACACATACATGAATGTGATATAAATATATATAATCATATAACACACACAATTATAGTTCTTCTGATCCAATGATAAACTTTATTTCAGACTAGACAAGGGACATTAAATAAGAAACATTGTAAACCTCCCCGCAACTTCACACACACTAGGCCTTATCCCATCCCTCAACTCTCTCTCCCCCCCCCCCCCCCCCCCCCCCCCCCCCCGGCACTCCCTCGCCTGCCCCCACACTACAATGTCTCCCCCCCCTCTTTTGCCCCTCTCCCCGCTGCCCTGGGCCGCTCAATCCCTCTCCCCGGGCTGCACACCCCCTCTCCCTGCTGCGGAAACAAAGATCCGATCTTTGGCCGGAACAAGATGGCGGGGACTGGATGCTAAAATGGGTCGTATAATCACCCATGAATCTGCCCATGAGCGTACTACACGTTTGCATGAGAGTAACTCATCTCGCTCTGCTCTAAGACCTTTGCTATGAATCTCATTGATCTGTTTTTCACAGTTGAGGCAAGTCCACAGCGCCCTCTGCTGGGCAGTGACGTCACACTCAGCTGCACCATCTCCAGACTCTCAGATACAGTCAGTCTTCAGTGGAGACCAATGGACTAATCACAGCAGAACACGAGCAACACAGATCAGATCCGTCTGAATAACACGGTCTATCTGATGCCCCAACATGTTACAGTGGAGGATGGGAAGCTGTATGTGTGTGAAGTGCGGGAAAAAGGAAAAATCGTTCATACAAGTAACGCCAATTTTAATGTTATTTTGGATAAGTGTCAATACCTCATATTAGATATTGAATATACACTTGTACCATTGGTGCTTATTATAACATCCTGTGTGCACCCCGTGAAGAATTGTAGTTCATGGCAAAAATCTCTCTTGTACAAAATGCTTCAGTGTTCAAGGAGAAGCTTCAAGAAAGTCCCCCTGTGGAGCAGCTGCCTGTTTATCTCTGTTTGACAGATACACAATACTGAAAGAATGAATTTAATATGTTTAGTAAGAGTAACTCAGTGGGGCATTACTGGAGAAGATTAATAAGTGATGTTTTGGGTCAGAACTCTTCTTCAAGTTGAAGTGATTCCAGCTGCTCCGGACTCGGGCTTCTGATCAGCATTCAGCTGGGAGCAGGACCCAGGAAGAGGGAAGGGCTGGGAACCAATGGGTGTGAATGGGAGAAGGATGGTGGGAATAATGGGAATGAAGGGAAGGTTGGAATTGGATGCAAAGAGAGGAGGGAGGCAGCTGGTGGACAGAGGAATGTGACAGAGAGTGGGGTAGGGCTGATGTTTGCAGCATGCTGGTTCTGTATGAGCGTTAGTGAGAGGGTCAGGAGACGTTCACCATTCCCACGGGGGAGTCACTGGGGTGCCAGACCAGCTAATTATTGTGTAAAACCTGAAGTATTTTGTTGTGGAATTCATGCAAGGTCACATTTTGAAACATCAGATGAACAAAACAGAAAGAATTTTAATAAAAATCTGGTTGGGAATTTTTACCTGATTACCCCTTGTGCCTCAGTAACTGTGATGCTGAAAGGAGTTATATTCTTTTGTCTCTCTGCTATGGACATATTCAGAACATGTCACACACTTCACTGCTCCAGCACAGATCACAGTGAAGTCCAGCTGGTTTGCGATTGTTTTCCTGGTTCCGGACCTGGACATCTAGTCGCCTAAAAGACCAGCAGGAAGTAATAGCATCAGCAACACTCTCTCAACCCATCAATGTCACCAAGGCCGCTTTCAGGAATTGACTTTCAAACTAATTTGTAGCTTTCCACCTTTATACCTGCTCAGACTTAACATAATCGTTACATCAAGCTTTTAAATGCATTGCATTTCCTGCCATTACTTAAAAGTGAGAATCAGTTTTCTTCACACTGGTTCAACATCTGTATTCAGCTTCCATAGATATTGTGGAAAAACAATGAAGATGAATGATGCAACAACAAAAATGACCATTGCTGGGATATTTGCTGTCCCTTCAGCTTGTATTTCAGAATTATAACAACTAACAATAATGATTTTACTAAAAAATGAAATTTCAGTTCTCACTCAGGTGTAGAAGTGAGGGAGAACTAAACTGTTGGAGGTTGTATCTATAAGATTATATAATCACTGGTATGTTGCCCGCAATCTCTGGGGGGCACGATGGTGCAGTGGTAGAGATGCTGCCTTACAGTGCCAGAGACCCAGGTTAGATCCTGACTACTGCTGCTGTCTGTACCTAATTTGTACATTCTCCACTTGACCGCTTGGGTTTTCTCTGAGATATTTGGTTTCCTTCCACACTCCAAAAATGTACAGATGTGTAGGATAATTGGCTTGGTATAAATGTGAATTGCCTCTAGAGTGTGTATATAAGTGTGCGCGGTTCGCTGGTTGGTGTGGTCTCGGTGTGCCGAGTGGCCTCTTTCTGTGCTGTATCTCTAAATTAAACTCACCTGCATTTCGTGGATCTACAGATATCAATAGGTGAATTGTTGCCATTGTCCAGACCATTATTTATCCACAAATCAACAGTTATTAATCTGAATATTAACACATTGTGAGAACATTCTCTGTGGAGATTGGTTGCTGAATTTCCATCATTCTTACTGCGGAAGCTCAGTCTACCGGCACCGTAGACTGAGCTATGGCCACAGTCACATCAGCCACGGCTGTTTCCAAATACCCAGAATTGGATCAACTCATCTGGACCTCGTCAGCCTCCTCCTTATAAACCCAAGCAGTTCCAGCCAGAGCGGAGAGAGAGGGAGGAAGCAGGGCAGGAAGAAAGGGAGGGAAAGTGGAAAACCCCCTATTAACTCTGCCTTTCACAGGCTATGAAGAAGACTGAGACCGCCAGCACCTCCTCTTGAGGCCAGAGTGAGCTGCTGGGATCAAATCCAGGATAGCCGGTGCCCCCTCACTGATCACGAATGACTGTGGCCCCGTGTGGACCCGGACCTTCTTGTGACTAGTGTGGTGGGCAGTGACTAGTGGGGTGCCGCAAGGCTCGGTGCTGGGACCCCAGATATTTACAATATATAATAAAGATTTAGACAAGGGAATTAAATGTGACACCTTCAGATTTGCGGATGACACAAAGCTGGGTGGCAGTGTGAGCTGCGATGAGGATGCTATGAGGCTGCATGGTGACTTGGATTGGTTGGGTGAGTGGTCAGCTGCATGGCAGATGCAGTGTAATGTGGATAAATGTGAGGCCATCCACTTTGGTGGCAAGAACAGGAAGGCAGAATATTATCTGAATGGGGTCAGATTAGGAAAATGGGAGGCCTGGGTGTGCTTGTACATCAGTCACTGAAAGTAAGCATGCGGGTACAGCAGGCAGTGAAGAAAGCTAATGGCATGTTGGCCTTCATTGCGAGAGGATTTGAGATTAGGAGCAAGGAGTTGCAGTTGTACAGGGGCCTGGTGAGACCGCACCTGGACTATTGTGTGCAATTTGGTCTCCTAATTTGAGGAAGGACATTATTGCTATTGAGGGAGTGCAGCGTAGGTTCACGTGATTAATTCCCAGGATGGTGGGACTGACATATGATGAAAGAATGAGTCCACTGGGGTTGTATTCACGAATTTAGAAGGATGAGGGGGTTCTTATAGAAATATTTTAATGTCTTAAAGCATTGGACAGGCTAAATGCAGAAAAAACGTTCCCATTGTGTGGGAGTCCAGAACCAGGGGTCAAAGTTTAAGAATAAGGGGTAAGCCATTTAGGGCTGAGATAAGGAAAAACATCTTAACCAGAGAGTTGTGAATCTGTGGAATTCACTGCCACAAATGGGGGCCTCACGAGAGAGAGGGCAATATTGATCAACTTTGGGAGAAAAGGGCAGAATATACGATTGAGTTCTCAGTGGTAATACACTTTGCAAGAAGTAAAAATTCTTCGATTTGATTAAAAATGTTGATGGTTTTGCAAAAGTTGATTGGAGAAGGTTGTCTGCAGGCAAAGTGACTCCTGGCAAGTGGGAGGTTTATAGAAGTGAGTTAGTGATAGTTCAAGGTCTGCAGATTGCTGTTAGAGTGAAGAGCAAGGCAGGAATGCGTATGAAACCCTGGATGACAAGACATATTGGGCCTTTGGACAGAAATAAAGAGGCAAGATCAGGTCATGTGCAAGCAAATGGGATCGAGAGAATTGGTAGGAGAATATAGGTTTACAAGAAGGAAGTCAGGAGGGCAGGTCGTGTGCAAGCAAATGGGATCGAGAGAATTGGTAGAAGAATATAGGTTTACAAGAAGGAAGTCAGGAGGGCAACAAGACATCTTGAGAAAGCTTCGGTAGAGAAGATTAAGGAGAAGTCAAATTGATTATTAGTATTTAAAAGGGTGTGATGATAGATTATCCCCAAGTGCCGCTCTGATCCTTGTTATCAGCAAACAGGCCAGGGGCCTGTGAAATAACATCAGCACCCTGGACAGAGTTCCGGACTATCCCAGCTCAAGTTTGCGGATTACACAAAGCTGGGTGGCAGTGTGAACTGTGAAGAGGATGTTAGGAGGTTGCAGGGTGACCTGGACAGTTTGAGTGAGTGGGCAGATGCGTGGCAGATGCAGTATAATATAGATAAATGTGAGATTATCCACTTTGGTGGCAAAAACAAGGGAGCAGATTATTATCTCAATGGGGTTAGGTTAGATAAGGGGGAGGTACAGCGAGACCTCAGTCTCCTTGTACACTGGTCACTGAAAGTTGGCGTGCAGGTACAGCAGGCAGTGAAGAAAGCTAATGGAATGTTGGCCTTCATAACAAGAGGATTTCAGTACAGTAGAGAGGCTCTTCTGCAGTTGTATAGGGCTCCAGTAAGACCACATCTGGTCTCCTAATTTAAGGAAGGACATCTTTGTGATTAAAGCAGTGCAGCCTAGGTTCACAAGATTGATCCCTGGGATGGTGGGACTGTCATATGAGGATTGATTGAAAAGACTAGTTTGTGTTCACTAGAGTTTAGAAGAATGAGGGGGAATCTCATTGAAACATATAAAAATATAGAATGACTGGACAAGCTAGATGCAGGAAAAATGTTCCCAATGTTGTGCGAGTCCAGAACCAGGGGCCACAGTCTTAGAATAAAGGGGAGGCCATTTAAGACTGAGGTGAGAAAAAAAAATTTCACCCCGAGAGTTGTGAATTTATGGAATTCACTGCCACAGAGGGCAGTGGAGGCCAAATCACCGGATGGATTTAAGAGAGTTAGATAGAGCTCTAGGGGCTAGTGGAATCAATGGATATGGGGAGAAGGCAGGCGCGGGTTATTGATTGGGGCCGATCAGCCATGATCACAATGAATGGCGGTGCTGGCTCGAAGGGCCAAGTGGCCTCCTCCTGTCTCTATGTTTCTTTTTTTTTTTTTTTTTTAAATTTTTATTAGCAGTACAGTAAATCACATTAATACATCGCATATATCTTATTACATTATGTTGTACCACTTCATTTTTTGAGCCTTAAAAAAGATAGAAATAAAAGAAGTAAGGAAAGTAAGCAAGAATCGTGAAGGTGCAGGAAAGTGTTGGGAGAAGAGAACCCCTTAGGGAAGGAATTAGAGAAGGAAGCAAAGAAATGAAATAAGACCCTAGAAAGAAAAGAAAAAAAAGAAGAAAGGAAAATCAATCGCTCTATTGTAACACAAAACTCCGCAAAAAAGGATATACGAACCGTGTTTTTATTAAAAATTTACTTTATACCCCCCATTACCAGGTCCTGGTAGCCTTTATGTTTTAACTTATTATTGCACCTTATGCTTGTAATAGTTCCATAAATGCAGACCACGTCTTTTGGAAGTGATCTGCTTTGCCTGCTAGGAGGAGTCTCATCTCTTCCAAGTGTAGTGTTTCGAACATGTTTGAAATCCTCATTTTTGTTGTTGGTATTGGAGCATTTTTTCCAAAATTTAAGTATAAGCTTTTTTCCGATTATTAGCCCATAATTAAGTAAGTTCTTTTGAAACATATTTAATTCTGGGTTACCTTCCGATATTCCAAAAATGATCCATTCTACTTTGGGTAGTAGTTTTGTTTTAAATAATTTTGTGAAGATTTCAAATATTTTGTTCCAGAATTTTTGGATTTTTATACAGAAAACAAAAGAGTGCACTATGTTAGCTTCTTGTAACTGACATTTATCACAAATGGGTGAGACATTAGGGAAAAGTTTATTTATTTAGTTTTTGAATAATATAGTCTATGTAATGTTTTATATTGGATTAGAGTATGTCGTACGTTGATCGAGCATTTATGCACATATAATAAATGTTTATCCCAGCTCTATATATATCTAAAAAAACAAATGGATCTATTTTTTGAGATAAATGATACACCAGATATTTCGCCTACTTTATTATGGGAATCCTTCAAAGCATTTATTAGAGGAGTCATTATCTCGTATCAAGCTTTTCAAAACAAAAAGAATAAAAATGAACAAAGACAATTAGAAGAACAAATCAGACAACTAGATATAGATAATGCTAAAGATCCAACTATGGATAAACATAATAAAATTTTTATTCTGAAATTTAAGCTAAATAAATTACTATCAGAGAAGATTATAAGATTATTCCAAATTACCAAACAAGAATGTTTTGAATTTGGGGATAAACCCCATAAACTTTTGGCACGCCAACTGAAAAAACGGGAAAAAGATCACGCAATTTTAAAGATTAAATCAGATAGAGGGGAATTATTAACACTACCTAATGATATCAATAAAATATTTGCTCAATATTATAAGAACTTATACACATCGAAAACGCTAGTAGACAATAACAAAGCTTCCGAATTTTTGAACGATTGTAACCTCCCAAAATTAGAATTGAAAGAACAAGAGGAATGGGAGCACAAATTACAGCTAAGGAAATAGAAGACCCGATAAACACACTTAAGAATGGAAAAACACCAGGACCAGACGGATTCAGTAATGAATTTTATAAATGTTTTTACAATACAGTGACCCCACGTCTACAGAAAATGTATACATTTACTTTTAAAGAACAAACCTTACCTGAAACACTAGCAGAATCAACGATCACACTAATACTTAAAAAAGATAAAGATATAGAAGAACCAGGATCATACAGAGCTATTGCATTGTTAAATACTGATCAAAAAATATTAGCGAAAATACTAACTAGAAGACTAAGCCAATATGTCAGTAAATTAATAAATAAGGATCAGATGGGATTTATACCCAAGAGACACTCATTTAATAACCTGAGATGTCTGCTTAACATAATGCACTCTCACAAATCTCAAGAACAATAGTTATCTATCATTTCATTGGATGCAGAAAAAGTGTTTGATCAAGTAGAATGGGATTATATGTTTAAAGTATTGCAAACATTTCAAATGGGAGAGAGCTTCATCGCATGGATAAAATTATTATATAACAAACCCACGGATAGAATATTAACTAATAACATACTATCTACGAAATTCCAAAACAAGGGGCAATAGACAAGGGTGTTCATTATCACCGCTATTATTCGCTCTGGTAATTGATCCTTTAGCTGAAAAAATTAGAACACATCCTGACATCTATGGGTATAATACAAAACATTCAAATAACAAAATATCCTTATACGCAGACGATGTATTACAATATATCACAAAACCCCAAATCAGTATACCAAACATATTAAACCTAATCGAGGATTTCGGATCTTTCTCAAGATACAGAATAAACTGGAACAAAAGTGAAATTATGTCAATACAACCGAAAGACTCAACACATCTTTTGAAATTCCCCTTTAAAATAGCTACAGAAAAATTTAAATACTTAGGAATTGAAATCACTAGAAATTATCACGGTATGTTTAACGCTAATTATAGCCCCTTACTTAAGAAATTAAACAATCTAATTAAATTCTGGAAAACGCTGCCGATGTCTTTAATAGGTCGAATAAATGCTATAAAAATTATCTTTTGACCACAAATCCTATATTTATTTCAATCAATTCCAATATATCTTCCAAAAATTTTTTTTTTCAAAAAATTAAAATCAGACATCACAAACTTTATATGGGATTATAAATCCCACAGAATACAAAGAGCACACCTCAGTAAACCAAAAGAGATGGGTGGTTTAGCGCTCCCTAACTTTATGTACTATAATTGGGCGGTAAATATTAAAAATATGATTCACCTGCTGGACAACTCTGCCCAGCAGGTGGACTGGATTATAATGGAGAGAGAGGACTGCGCTCCTGGTAATACAGGAGCGACTCTCCTCTCACCAACGAATTTGAATAACAAACATTATAATAAAAATCCAATGATACATAGTACAATTAGAACTTGGAAACAAATAAAATAGAACTTAAAATTAAGAAATCTATCTTTGCTAATGCCAATAGCCAATAACCCTTCGTTTAAACCCTCAATTATAGATAAATCATTTACACAATGGGAAAGAACGGGAATCAAAACGCTCGGAGACTTGTATGAATTAGGGAAATTATTACCATTTCAACAATTACAACTGAAATATAACTTGAAAAATAATCAATATTTTAAATATCTTCAAATCCGTGATTATCTGAAAAAATATACAAAAGACTATTATAATATGCCCCCAGACTTATTAGATGAAGCCATGAAGATAAAGGCTGAATCAGCAAATCTAATATCATACTTATATAATATTATATTGAATATAGAAATACCTACAACAGATAATATTAGAAGAGACTGGGAACAAGAATTAGCTATAAAAATTTCAAAAGAGAGCTGGTCTCTATGTTTCTAATCTCCCGGGATGGAATGAAACCTCCCACAGACTCCCAAGAGCGGTCCGGAAGGTGAATCTCTCTGTCAGTCTGCAGGAGGTGGTGCAGGTCGAGGCTGGTGACAGAAGCAGCCCAGAGGATGCCTGCGCAGGGCCAGATCTGGACACGTTGGCAGCTCAAGCACATCAGGTCTTCCTGTCCCTTCATTCCCATTATTCCCACCATCCCTCTCCCATTCACACCCATTGATTCCCTGCCCTTCCCTCTTCCCAGGGTCCTGCTTCTAGCTACTGTTGATCTGAAGCCCGAGTCTGCAGCAGCTGGAATCACTTCAAACAGCAGCGTGACTCAGAGAGAAGGGTCAGTGAGGGGAGGGGGGACGGATTGTTGTTCAGTGCTGATGTGTGCACCGGGACCCCCAGTGTGAGTGTGAGCAGCAAGTGCTGGTGGTTGTCATGGTGACTACACTTTCTATCTGACACTTTGACGTGAGTCCTGTATCAATATCTCAGTCTCAGATACTGGAGCATTGATGGCAAGTTAAAGTGAGAAAATACTTTACTGAACAATAGTTACAGAACATCATTACCCCTCCTGTGCTGTGTGTGTGTCACACAAAGACAAGCAGGCAGCTGCTCAACAGAGAGACTTTCTGGAAACTTCTCTCTGACCATTCAGCATTTTATGCATGAGAGCAGTTGGTCACTGTCCACAGTTCTTCACAGGCTGCACATTAGACGTTGCAAGAAGCACCGATGATACAAATGTCTACTTAATATCTAATGGGAGGTGTGCACAATTACTCCATTCTACAGTAAAACCTGCGTTACTTGTGTGAACAATGTTTCCGTATTCCTGCACTTCACACACATACTTCCCATCTTCCACTGTAACATGTCGAACCATCAGATAGACCATGTTATTCAGGCGGATCTGATCAGTGTTGCTTGTGTTCTGCTGGGATGAGTTCATTGGTCTCCAATGAAGACTGACTGTATCTGAGAGTCTGGAGATGGTGCAGCTGAGTGTGACATTATTCCCCAGCAGAGGGTGCTGTGGACTTGCATCAACTGTGAAAAACAGATATAACCATATAACTATATAACCATAAAACAATTACAGCACGGAAACAGGCCATCTCGGCCCCACAAGTCCGTGCCGAACAACTTGTTTCCCTTAGTCCCACCTGCCTGCACTCATACCATAACCCTCCATTCCCTTCTCATCCATATGCCTATCCAATTAATTTTTAAATGATACCAACGAACCTGCCTCCACCACTTCCACTGGAAGCTCATTCCACACCGCTCACACTCTCTGAGTAAAGAAGTTCCCCCTCATGTTACCCCTAAACTTCTGTCCCTTAATTCTGAAGTCATGTCCTCTTGTTTGAATCTTCCCTATTCTCAAAGGGAAATGCTGGTCCACAATGAGATTCAGAGTGATTAGTGGTGTGTACAAGTCAAGTCAAGTCAAGAGAGTTTATTGTCATATGTCCCAGATAGGAGAATTAAATTCTTGCTTGATGCAGCACAACAGAGTATTGTAGGCATAAATACAGAACACGTCAGTGTGTCCATATACTATAGAATATATGTACACATACACACACATAAACAAACAGATAAAGTGCAATAGGCTGTTATAGTTCAGAGTTTGTTTGAAGTTGTGTTTAGTAGTCTGATGGCTGTGGGCAAGTAGTTGTTCCTGAACCTGGATGTTGCAGAACCTGGATGTTGCAGCGGAGAGGTGAGTATGTGGCCAGGATTGTGTGGGTCCTTGATGATGCTGGCAGCCTTTTTGAGTCAGCGACTACGATAGATCCCCTCGATGTTAGGGAGGTCAGACACGATGATGGACTGGGCAGTGCTCATAACTTTTTGCAGCCTTTTCCTGCTCCTGGAAGTTCAAGTTGCCGAACCAAGCAACGATGCAACCGGTCAGCATGCTCTCTAATGTTGAAAATGTCCGTAAAATCTGCAGCCAGTGGTCCGCACAGGTTTTTGAAACATGCCCGGGTATACCATCAGGTCCAGGCGCTTTCCGAGGGTTCACCCCTCTGAAGGATATTCTGACGTTGGCCTCTGTGACTGTGACCAAAATACCAGCACGGCAAATGGGGATTCGGGAAGGCGCATCAGTGTTCTCCCTATCAAAGCATGCGTAAAATGCATTGAGCTCGTCAGGGAGTGATGATTCACTGACATTTGAGTTGCTTCCTGATTTTGCCTTGTAAGAGGTGATTGCATTCAAGCCCTGTCACCGTTGACCTGTCACGCCCTGTCATCTGTCTCATCATCCAGCTTGGAGCAGAAGTCCCTTTTGGCCTTTTTGATGGCCATACCAAGGTCGTATCTGGACTTCTTGTAGACCTCTGCATCTCTAGACCTGAATGCCTGGGATCTAGACTTCAGAAGAGTGCGGATCTCATGGTTCATCTAATAACCGGGCTTAAAGCTGGCAGCCTGGCAGAAAGTTAGAACAACTTCTCCCCCAGTGCTCTCAGACTCCTGACGCGTGTGGTTGGTCACATTGACGCAGTGAAATGCCGGCTGTTCACTGTGGGGCAGCTGTTGGAACCGGCAACATTCAGGCGTTGTTGTATTTACACATGCTCTGTTTCAAATATTCACAAACCCTGGAGTCATCCGGAGCCACTGCATGGAGACATTGGTTTCATTCCACCTTGCCACGATCACCTTACTGTGTGCCGACGAGAAGACCATGGTATAAGTAAGTCCGTAAGTAAGTAAGTAAGTAAGTTTATTGCTCAAGTATTCACATACAAGGAATTTGCCTTGGTGCTCCACCCACAAGTAACAACATGACAAAGTGACAGTTACGAATGACTCAGAAAACACTAAACATTAATAATAATAAAACATTAATGTTAAAACACCATTGATTAAGCATGTGAACCAACAAAATACCAGATCAAAGGGAGGCTACAGATTTTTGGTTGTTGAGTAGAGCAACTACTCGTGGATAAATACTGTTTTTATGTCTGGCTGTGGCAGCTTTGACAATCCAGAGTCGCCATCCAGAGGGAAGTGATTCAAAGAGTTTGTGAGGGGTCAGAGATGATCTTGCCCGCTCGCTTCCTTGCCCTTGCAGTGTACAGTTCATCAATGGAGGGAAGATTGCAGCCAATAACCTTCTCTGCTGATCGGATGATTCGCTGCAGCCTCCAGGTGTCGTGCTTGGTGACTGAGCCAAACCAGACCATGATGGAGAAGGTGAGAACAGGCTCTACGATGGCCATGTAAAATTGGACCATCATTGTCTGTGGCAGATTGTGCTTCCTCAGCTGCCGTAGGAAGTACATCCTCTGTTGTGCCTTTTTGACTGTGGAGTCGATGGTAGCCCCCCACTTAAGGGCCTTGGAGATGATGGTTCCCAGGAACTAAAAAGACTCCACAGATGTGACTGTGGTGTTGTTGATGGTGAGTGGGATGAGGGGAGGGGGAGGTCTCCTAAAGTCTACAATCAATTCCACTGTCTTAAGAGCATTGAGCTCTATGTTGTTGCGATGGCACCAGGATGCCAGTTGTGGAATTCCTGTCTGTAGACAGATTCCTCCCCATGCTAGATAAGTCCAATCAGGGTTGTGTCATCCTGTCATCTCTCATCATTATGTGACAATATTTACAGAGATAAATGAAACATTATTGATCCTTATTGCACCCATTCTCCTTTGATCCCAAATATTTCATATTGTTTCAGGATTTCCTTTCTCGGTTCTGTTTGAGCCAAAGTGAAAAATATGCCCATTTAAATGCGGGTTTATAAATTGCCAGATCAAGGGTAAAGGGATTAACATTCACTTCCAGGTACAAGTCCACGTTACTCTCGCCAGCAGCCTTCTCTATGTTCCAATAGCCCTCATTCTTCTAAAAGTCATTAATTTTTCGATTTTCCTGAGTGTGGTTTCCATTCCCAGACAACAACAGTGTCTTTCTCAGAATTGCACGGTCCGTTTAACACAATGTCGTCTCTATTATCCAAGAAATACGTTCGACTTCTGTTCCTGTTACAAATACGAACAATGAAGTATTAACATTTAAAACACATTTTCCCCACCCTATTTTAAACTTAATTTAATTCCAGACAGTTTGAACTTCTTTGGAAACCCCAGCGAGGAAGACACGGTTTGTGAAGAGATGTCTGTCTGGAATAACTTGGCTTGGAGGAGTTGGTGGAGGATGGTGTGAACAACCGTGTCAAAGGCTGCAGAGGCTGAGCGGGATGGGGAGGGAGAGTTTAACTCTGCAACAAGCTCGCAGGAGGCCATTTCTGACATGATAAGGACCGTATCAGTGCAGGAGAAGGAGAGGGAGCTGATGGGAGGGGCTCAGAAATGGAGCTCCAGCAAGGAATGGCGTGGATTTGTGAGGCAGCAGCACATTCAGGGACGTGGAGAGGAAAGCGAGATTGACAATGGGGTGCGGGTTAACACAGACAATGATAACGTAATGCAAGGTGATTGTAACCGGCGATAATATAGCACTTACTCTGTGTGGAAACAGCTCGAAGCAGCAATACGAAGAAACCGAACATCAAACCAACTGGCAAATGCTGCAGAGAAAACTAGGCCTCATTTTGTGCATTATCTGTTTAGAAATAATGTGCAGTTTTAGTCTAGGGATCAATAAATTGGTAGTTGGCAAATGATGTATTGAGTGCAGCCAATTTGAAACTCCTGACCCAGGGCAGTTTAGAATAAGCCGCAAACAATTACACGGGGAAAATACATTCGCTTGGTGTTCTCTGTCGCTGGAATATTGTTACTTCTGTAATCTGGGATTTCACGACCATATTCAACTGCTATCGGTTGATTAATTAATTGAGCCTGGAACAGAACGGCGAGGACGTTGAACATTCTCAAACAGTCCCAGAGGATTGCCAGAGAAATGGGAAAAATAAAATCCTCATTGGCATGGAGACATTAGATTGACCAGGCAACAAATAGGAAAGCCCAAAGGGCTAATATGGCAGATGCTGGTTATTTAGCTTCATTAAGTTTCTAGTGGAAACAATGGAACCAAAAATACATTGATAACATTTTGTGTTGGAAGGAACTGCAGATGCTGCATTATACCGAATAAAGACACAAAAGTAACTCGGCGGGAGTAACTTGGCGGGACAGGCAGCATCTCTGGGAAGAAGGAATTGGTGACGTTTCGGGTCGAAGAAGTCTGGGTCTGAAGAAGTGACTTGACCCGAAACGTCATCCATTCTTTCTCTCCAGAGATGCTGCCTGTCCCGCTGAGTTACTCCTGCATTTTGTGTCTCTCTTCATTATTAATTAAGTTTCTATGACTGTGTAAAATCTAAAGCATAACAGACTGTAACAGTTGTAGGAGTGAAATATCACATGTTAGAAATTATTTAACACGGAGTTCCGTTTCTAGCTCCCTGTTTAAACCACTCCTTTACCTGTAGTGAGACTGCAGTGAGGTTGCCTGCTTTGTGGGAAGAGACTGGTGAACGAGTCCAGAGACTGTGCAGCAAAGCTCTAAGCATGGCGACACACTGAGTTACCCAATCTCCCCTTTCCCACGGTACAAGTTCATTCCAAGCGCTCTCCCGAGTTTAAAAAAATCAAATTTGTGGTAAGCACGGAGAATGAACGTAGCGGGTACGTCGGAGCTCGGGGAAGTCTCTAAGCGCTAACGGCACGTAGTCGGGAAGACTCGCTAACGGCAGGTAAGCACGGGAAGACTCGTGAAGATTTTTCAACATGATGAAAAATGTCCACGCGACCCCGAGTACCGAAGAGTGGCCATTACCGTAAATCTCCAAGTTCGAATCAGGGCAAACTCGGGAGAATTCTTGGAATTAACTCATACCGTGGGACAGGGCTATCACTCTGCCCAATAACTAACACACTAACACAATAACTAACTTATGAAACTAAAGGACCTTACTCTTTCTCTCCTGCTCAGGGTTCAGACATCACTTCTGTTGAAAGCATTTGCGTCAGAGTAAAAACCATCTTATAAAACCTTATTTCGGCAAAGCAAAATGGGAAATCCACGTGGCCACAGGGAGCGTGCTATCTCCACCCAGAGAGCACCCGAGGCCAGGATTGAACCCTGGTCTCCGGCACTGTGAGGCAGCAGCTCTAACATCTGTTCCACTGTGATTTGGATGGTTTGGCAGTTTACAACAATGTAAGTTTTGGATTGGGGAGAACACAAACGAGCAGATGTGATAATAAAAATGCTGTATTTTCTCAGTTATTCCAACATTGAGTGTAATTATCTCCTGCGTTTCACACAAGGTAAACCCGCCAGCCACCATTCTCATTTCCATCCATTTTCTTCTGCAACTTTCAGTGTTCTCCAAATCAAACCGTACAGTTTGCACCAAGACCTTCACAACCTCTGGGAATAAATCCTGTCCCTTCCAGTTCAATTCAGTTTAGTTCAGTGTCACGTATCTGAGGTAAAGAAAAAAGCTTTCGCTGAGTGCTAACCAGCCTGGGGAAAGACAATTATAATTAATGCTATTCACAACTAAAGTTAGAATTGTTTCTTGTAACACATGTTCAAGTGAATGACTGTGTGAGGCTACGGCCGTCAGGACCTCCTGGAGCTCGGCCGTCTCTGCACAACGCGCCCCAGAAGCGACTTTCAACTGCCGCCGGAGATCACCAGGACACCGTGGTCTAGCGGGTCCGCGCCCCTGACAGGAAGTGTCCGGAGGCGGCGCAGGGACCGCAAACGAAGGCGTGGGAAGCGGGGAGGCCATCGAGCTAGGCTGCAATCAAATCCTCACCAGCCAGCTCTGCCCAGCATTTTCCTCGCGAATGTCCGGTCCTTGGTGAGTAAAATAGACGAACTAAGGCTGCGGATCACCACACACAGAAGGATCGCCGACTGCAACGCCATGGTATTCACAGAAACATGGCTCAACGACAACATCCCAGACAACGCCATTGAGCTGGAGGGACGCACTGTCTTCAGGGCCAACAGATCAGTGGAGGACTCCGGTAAGACCAAGGGCGGCGGACTATGCATTTATGTGAATAACACATGGTGCACGGACGTAGTCACTGCTCTGCTGACCTGGAATACCTGATGTTAAAGTGCAGGCCCTTCTATTTGCCCAGGACATTCACATCAACTGTTATCACTGCAGTCTATGTTCCCCCGGACGCTAATGCCAGGCTAGCTATGGAAGAGCTGCAAGCTGCTATCAGCAAACAACTATCTGCTCACCCAGAGGGGGCATTTATTGTTGCGGGTGATTTCAACCACTCTGACCTTAAAACTGTACTCCCCAGGTTCCATCAGCATGTTTCCTGCCCAACCAGAGGAAACAATGTTCTGGACTTAGTTTACACTAACATTACTGAAGCCTACAAAGCCCTCCCCCTCCCCCACCTTGGACAGTCTGACCACCTCTCCCTGTTCCTGCTCCGCAAATACACACCTCTGATCAGACGTGTGAAACCTACCATGAGGACAGTGAAGGTTTGGCCTGAGGGGGCTGTCTCTGACTTACAGGAGCAGTTTCAGCAGACAGACTGGAGTCATTTGCTACTCAGTCCACCTTCAATTCACAAGTGGACATCAACTCGTACACCTCAACAGTTCTGGACTATATAAAATTCTGTACCGATAATGTCACTACCCACAAGGAGATAAAGACCTTCCCTAACCAGAACCCGTGGATGAGCAGGGAGGTCAGACTCCTACTGAAGGCTCGCGATGCCGCTTTCAGATCTGGCGACGCTGAGGGATACAGCTCATCCAGGGCCAATCTGAAAAAGGGAATTAGGACTGCTAAACTCAATCATAAACGGCAGATTGAGGACCATTTCCACAACAACTCTGACCCCAGTCGCATGTGGCAAGGAATCAAATCCCTTGCCGATTACCAGAAAGTTAACACCCCTCCCCCAGACAACGCCACCCTGCCTGACGAGCTAAACCACTTCTATGCTCGCTTTGACCGGGACAACAAAACCCCAGCCATTAAAGTTGCTCCACCCCCGAATGAACAACCTCTCAGCCTCTCCACCTCTGCTGTACAAGATGCACTGAGCAAGGTGAATGAGCGCAAAGCTGCCGGCCCCGATGGCATCCCTGGCCGGGTGCTTAGGGCATGTGCTGGACAACTATCCCCAGTCCTCGCCGACATTTTCAATCTCTCACTGGTCCAGGGTGTTGTCCCCACTTGCCTCAAGACATCAACCATTGTGCCAGTGCCCAAACAGTCAGCTACAGGGAGTCTCGACGATTTCCGCCCAGTGGCACTCACCCCTGTCATTGCAAAGTGCTTTGAGCGGCTGATCTTGGCTCACCTCAAAGCCTGCCTCCCCCCCACACTGGATCCCCATCAGTTTGCCTACCGGACCAACAGGTCTACAGAGGACGCCATATCAGCGGCCCTACACTCTGCCCTGACCCACCTGGACTACAACAACTCCTACATCAGGCTGCTGTTCATTGATTTCAGCTCTGCCTTTAACACCGTCATCCCCGCCAGTTTGATCACCAAACTCTGTGGACTTGGCATCTCCACCTCCCTCTGCAACTGGACATTGGACTTCCTCACTAACAGACCACAGTCTGTTAGGGTCAATAACCTCACCTCTTCCACTATAACACTGAACACCGGAGTGCCACAGGGCTGTGTGCTCAGCCCTCTCCTCTACTCCCTCTTCACCCACGACTGCATCCCAAAGTACGGATCCAACGCCATTATTAAGTTTGCTGACGATAAGGACTGATCAGCGACAACGATGAGTCAGCCTACAGGGTTGACAGCCTGGTGTGCCAACAATAACCTCGTCCTCAACTCCAAAAAGATGAAGGAGATTATTGTTGACTTCAGGCAGACCAGAGGAGGCAGTCATACCCCCATCCATATAAACGGCACTGAGGTGGA
>NW_026575625.1:0-39097 GCF_028641065.1 Leucoraja erinaceus
AGTGAGAGAGAATTGCTGCGGTGCCTTGGCAGAGACACCAGCAACAGTAGTTGAATGTATCCTTCATTCCATAGATGCTGCCTCACCCGCTGAGTTTCTCCTGCATTTTTGTCTATCTTCCTTATTTACTGAGGTAAATCTTTACATAAACTACACGTCTGGTGGTAAAACTGGGGTAAATAATGTTATAAACATCTCTCAGTGTCTGCCCTCCCTCCCCCTCCCCCTCTGTAAAAAATAAATACATCTCCACATAACTACAGGTCTGCGAGTAAAACTGGGGTAAATAATGTTACAAACCTCTGCTTATTTACTGAGTTAAATCCCCACATAAACTACATGTCTGGTGGTAAAACTGGGGTAAATAATGTTATAAACATAGAAACATAGAAATTAGGTGCAGGAGTAGGCCATTCGGCCCTTCGAGCCTGCACCGCCATTCAATATGATCATGGCTGATCATCCAACTCAGTATCCCGTACCTGCCTTCTCTCCATACCCCCTGATCCCCTTAGCCACAAGGGGGCACATCTAACTCCCTCTTAAATATAGCCAATGAACTGGCCTCAACTACCCTCTGGCAGAGAGTTCCAGAGATTCACCACTCTCTGTGTGAAAAAAGTTTTTCTCATCTCGGTTTTAAAGGATTTGCCCCTTATCCTTAAGCTGTGACCCCTTGTCCTGGACTTCCCTAACATCGGGAACAATCTTCCTGCATCTCTCAGTGTCTGTCTCCCTCCCCCTCCCCCTCCCCCTCTGTAAAAAATAAACAAATCTCCACATAACTACAGGTCTGTGAGTAAAACTGGGGTAAATAATGTTACAAACCTCTGTCTGTGTGGATATATGAGGTAAATAAACTCCATCTCCCCCACTCTTCCCCCTTGCTGTACATAATCAATAAACCCCCATCTAGGGGGGTTAATCAATAAACTCTCCGTCCAACCTCCCTCTCACCACCTCTCTCTCTCCCCCTTGACTTCTCCTTCCTTAAGTACCCTGCGATGTCGACCATCAGGCCCTGGGGATTTATCAGCCTTCACTCCCATCAGTCTACCCAACACCATTTCTTGCCGAATGTGAATTTCCTTCAGATCCTCCGTCACCCTAGATCCACTGGCCATTAGTACACCTGGGAGATTGTTTGTGAAGACAGATCCAAAGTACCTGTTCAACTCGTCTGCCATTTCCTTGTTTCCCATAATAAATTCACCTTTTTCAGTCTTCAAAGATCCAAATGTAACTAGTTGTTTTCTCTTCACATACCCATCCACGTTCCCCACAAACACTGGCGGGGTAATGCCAGCAGTCGACCACCGTGAGGTCAGGTCGCCGGTCATGCACGATGTGCATGTGTGGGGCAGGGGTACGTCACGGGGCAGCGTGGGGGTACATCACGGGGCAGGGAGGGGGTACGTCACACAGGGCAGGGAGGGGGGGTACGTCACGGGGCAGGGAGGGGGGGGTACGTCACGGGGCAGGGAGGGGGTACGTCACGGGGCAGGGAGGGGGGGTACGTCACGGGGCAGGGAGGGGGTACGTCACAGGGCAGGGAGGGGGTACGTCACAGGGCAGGGGCACCCCCTTCTTCCTCACCGAACCCCCTCGCTTCTCCCCCTCTCCCCCTCTTCCATCCCCCTCTCCCCTCAATCTCCTTTCTTCTCCCCTTCCCCACTTGCCTCCTCGCCACCTCTCCACTCCTGCCTCTCCCCCTCCCCTTCACCCCCTCCTCACCCACCCCCTCTTCTCCATCCCCCATCACGGGCTGAGCTTGGAGGGGCTGATCTTTGTTGGTGGACCACATGACGGGGCACAACAAGGGGAAGCGTTATGAGTGTGACGTGTGTGGCAAGGCCTGCCGGAGCCCGAGCGAGCTGGAGACCCACCGGCGGGTTCACACGGGCGAGAAACCCTATGCCTGCTTCACCTGTGGCAAGAGCTTTGCCCGGTTGACGGGGCTGTAGGAACACCAGCGGGTACACAGCAGTGAACGGCCCTTCACCATCTCCGACTGCGGCAAAGGCTTCAAGTCGTCGCCGGAACTGAAAGTGCACAGGGGAGCGGCCCAACACCTGCAGCGACTGTGGCAAGGGCTTCACCCAGACCCAAAACCTGCGGTTACACCAGCGCACCCACACCGTCCAGCGGCCCTACACTTGCAGCGATTGCAGCAAGGGCTTCACCTGCTCCGCCTATCTGCTGACCCACCAGCGCGCCCACGGCGGGGAGCAGCCCTACACCTGTGCCCAATGCAGCAAGGGCTTCACCAGCTCCAGAAGCCTACTGATGCACCAGCACTCCCACACTGGCGAGCGTCCCTACACCTGTGCCCAGTGCGGCAAGGGCTTCACCCGCTGCGACAACCTGCTGGAGCACCAGTGCACACACACCGGCGAGCGTCCCTACACCTGTGCCCAGTGCGGCAAGGGCTTCACCTAATCGAGCAGCCTGCTGGTGCACCAGCGCACCCACACCGACAAGCGCCCCTACACCTGCACCCAGTGCGGCAAGGGCTACACCAGCTCCAGCAGCCTGCTAAACCATTAGCGCTCGCACACTGGCGAGCTTCACCCGCTCCACCAGACTGCTGTCCCACCAGCGGGTGCGCACCAATCGTCAGCCCTACGACTGCCCGTACTGTGGTGAGGCGTTTGCCAGCTCGCGGGGATTGTGGCTGCACCGGCAAGCCCACCCCGGCGAGCAGCTGCTCCCACTGTGACTAGAGAGCATGGGGGCTGCGGGAGCACCAATGGATACACACCAGAGAGAGACCCTTTGTGTGCGCTCAGTGTGGCAAGGGTTTCACCCGCATGTCCAGCCTGTGGCAGCACCGGCGTACCCACAGCGGTGAGCGTCCCTTTCCCTGCCCGTCCTGTGGTTAGGGCTTTACCCGTCTTGTCCACCTGCTGGAGCACTGGCGAGAGTCCACACCGGCCTGTGCTCTATGGCAAGGCCTTTCTCCGCTCCTCCAGCCTGCTGGCACACCACCACGTGGATAGGCGCTGTTTAGGTAAACACAAAATGCTGAAAGGAATGGGTAACGTTTCTGGTTGAGACCCTCCTCTGTCTGGACCCGAAATGTCACCCAGTCCTTCCCTGCAGAGATGCTGCCTGTCCCTCTGAGTTACTCCAGCATCTTATGTCCTTTTTTGTAAACCAGCTGTAGTGGCCATTTGGCCTGTTTTGCATGTCATTGTGGATGGCATGTGCCTTTAAACTTTAGACTGCCCGTTATAATGTGGGTGGGATTTATGACGTGTTTTTGGGCGTGTTTGCAGCAAACTGCTTGCGCAGAAGTTTAGTTTTTAGATTAGTTTGGAGAGACGATGGAGAAGATTAATCCTTCGACCATGTCATTGTTACGGAGACACGAGGAGCTTTCTAATATCTAAAGTAATAAGCTGGAGTTCGAAGAAGATTGCCGTAACAAGTCGGAAAAACCTTGGATGTATCTTACTGTTTTCTATCTACAATAAAGCAAATATTCATCAAAAGACTGTGTGTTGAAGGTTTATGAAAGGAGAAGCTCTGAAGGTCTCCGTGATGAAGCCGAATTTTAGTTAAAAATATAAGAAGATATTAAATTGGTTTCTGGGCTAGCTTACAGCTTATATTTAGTGTCAAATTAGGCTTTCCTCAGGTTGCGGGGTGTGTGAGATAATAAATCCTATAACATTGTCTCCCAAGTGACAGGCAGAGAGAAGGAGCTAGAGATATCTTTGAAGTAAGATGCCATAAACCAAATGACCAATGTTTATGGGGGAGGAGGTGATAGAGGAAGAGAGACATAGGTGGTCACATCTTTGAAGCAAGAGGCAATAAAGCAGATGGCCTGTGTTTATGAGGGACTAAGTGACAAAGAAAAACCAGGGAAGTGGAGATAAGATGGCCTATGTTTATGAGGGACCAAGTGACAAAGAAAAATCAGGGATGTGGAAATAAAATGATAAAGCAAATGGCCAATGTTTTTAGTATATCTTGTACCATGTAAACAAAAGGTTTGATGTGATGCATTCTGTGGAAACCTTTTCCAGTACCTCTGACCATGACTAATGTCTGTGGAATGTGCTAAGGGGACAAAAAAAACTATTTAAGGCAATGTAATCCTGTTGTTAAGGGAAGAGGACCGAGGACAGTTGAGTGTCTACATTGGTCACTTAGCTGGAAAACTCGCTCCCTTCCATCGGCCGATGTTAAGTAAAGTTTTGAACTGGTCTACCAAACAGTTTGTGTGGTGTCTGTTTATTAAGAAGCGAACCTGGTTTAGTAGTTAAGATAAGTAGCTTTTTCATTGGCGTAGTTATGCAGGCCTCGCTGGGACCACATCAACGGCTGATTGTGCAAGAGGTTGCAGAGGTTGCCGGGATTGGAAGGGAGATAACGGAGCTCTATCGGCCCCCTTGTAAGACCGACTCCCTCGAAACTCCCGGGAACATCTGTGATCCTTCATCAGAGGTTGAATTGGTTCCCTGCCGAGGTTCTTAGAAACAGACAAAGGTAAGACCAGTTGGGCTTTATATGTTTTTTTTAAGAAGGGGTATTGTGTATGTATTTTTAAGACAGAATTGTGCATGTATTTTTAGGAAGGGCTTGTGTATATTGTTAAGAAGGACTTGAGCGGTTCCTCTCTCTCTGTCTATCTCTCTTTGTTTTCTCTTTTTCTCTCTCTACTAAGGGTTCATCAGCCTTGTTGAGATATCCGTGATTTGTCGGGTTGAGATACGGGGGTTGAGGTGTGTATCTGGCTTATTGAGACATCCGAAGAGTTGTCGGGTTGAGAAATAAGTGACGTTGTGTATTGCAGTATTAAGAAGTCTGCCAAGTTGAAAAAAAAACTGGGGTCTTGGTTAGCAAGTCGGCCTCGTTGAGACACTTGGGTCGTATATTAAGGAATTAAAAAGTCAGCCAAATTGAGAAACTGGGGTCTCATTTAGTGGGTCGGCCTGGTTGATATATTTGGAACGATTCGGAATTAAGAAGTCTGTTTTCTCTCTCTCTCTTTCTATCTATCTATGGGGAATGCTATGGATACCGGTCCTATATATGTGTTATTTGAATCCTAAGTATAATAAGAAATTTAGAATGTTAAGTTACAAGTTGACCAAATGGTTGGGGGATGAAGCCTGGCCAGTAGGGGGCACATGGAATGTTGAGACAATTAAATAAGCAGAGGTGTTGATATGGGAAAGGAAGACAGGAACCCACTAGAAAGCCGATTTAAAATAGATTTAAAAATCATGTTTTATTGTGAATTATTTGTGAATATTATTTGGACACTTTGGCTATTTAAAAATGTTAATCATTTATTAAGAAATGGATAGATGTTTAGATCTAGTAATTGAAGTTTGAAATTAGCTACAATTGGGTAACTAACTAATTATATGCTTTAATTTCAGGTCATCCAAGTAAGATTATTTTATATTTATTTCAGAATGCTTCAATCTATGATAACTGAAAATTTCATTCAGTTCTCTTAATTTTTAAGAAGGTTATGGGCTTTTGACTGTCCATGATCACAGCTTTTTTGTTATGTCCATAGAAAATCAATAGGGAACAAGATGCTAATTTCCGAGTATGAAAATGGCCATAATTTTTTTATTACTTGAGATATGAAAGTGAATTAGTTGTCAAATTAAACTTATTGTTATGCTTTATCTGATGGGATAAATTGCAGACTTGATTTTTTAAATCTCACAGTTTTGTAACATTGCTAGATAGAGTTAAGAAACAAGGATAGCACTCGGAAAGGATGGAAGTTATTGCAACTAGAATGCCAGTGGGCAGAGGAACAAGAGAATAGAATTAAAACACAGACAGGAGGTGAGAAACAGGTGATGGTTCGTAAAAAATAAACCCAGTGCTGGTAAATCCTCTGGAGGAGACTTCATGTCTGGCACGACAACCCTATTTGGTAATGAAGATGAGGCGTTAGATAATCTTGGGAGATGTCCACCAGTAGCAATGGCATCCTTACCTGTGACAGTTCCGTCAGTAACATCCCTATACCTTGAAGTTCTGACCTTACAAAGCTCTCCAGGATTGGGAGCACGGAAATCCCTTTCTGTGCGTAATTTGTTCAAGGCATTGATGCTACCAGAACAGCTGGTCATTATTAAATGTACTGCACACACTGGTGCTGGGGGCCCTCTAGCAAAAGGTAATGAATTTGCCGATAGTGTATCCAAGCAAGCAGCCTGTACATCCAAATGCGTGGTGACATCTGGTAAACAGATACTAGCAAATAGAACGGTCCTGCCAGATATGAGGGAGGTATGTGCATTACAGAGGGACGCCTCTTATATACAAAAACAACTATGGAAACAAGAGGGCTGTGCCATTGATTCAGCACACCCCGCTTGGACAAGTTGGTGTATACGATACATTTTTACCCGTCTTACCCATGCTGGTAAGGAGGGAATGATAGGATAACAAAGGAAATGTGGTGACACCCGAAAATTTGATGAGGCATTGAAGCAGGCCTCTGAATGTAAAATTTGCCAATGAAGTAATCCAGGCAAACCATTTTAAGATACCCTCAGGGGTGACGCCAATGCCATCATGGTCGTTTGAATGCATACAGATTCATTTTATTGAAATGCCCAGGGCCCAGTGTTATAAATATTGCGTATTGATTTTAGATTTATTTAGTAGGTGGAGTGAAGCTCTACCAACCACCAATAATAAGGAAACATGTGCACATTTTAAAATCCAACAGCAATTAACTGTACACACCACCCACAGGTATCTGGGATGGTGGAAAGAGTCAATGGGGATTGCAAAACAAAATTACCCAGGAGGTAACTCATTTTTCTGACAAGCAACTCTGTTATAAAAAATTGGGGATGAAGGGAAATTCAATGGAGAAATGAGGATAGGATAGGGAGACTGAAAAGTCAAGGGGAGTCTGACTAATCATGATCTGGATCAATGTCCAATTAGGGTTAGGTAACCAGGATTTTGGTAAACAGAAGTCTTGTCAGAAAAAGGGAAAGTAAATTACAAAGAGACGTCTTTGAAGATGAAATATTATATACTGCTGGTAAAACAATGTTTTTGTATATGTACTGCTTGTAAAACAATGTTTTTTGTATGTGGAATGTGTGAAATTCGAAGCAATGAGCAAAGTTGTGTGTCGCTTTAAGACGTTTGTCCTTTAAAATGCAAATAGACAAAGTTTATGGTGTGCTCCGTTAAGAAACAGGCATGAATGGGGGGCGGAGCTATACTCGATGGATAAAATGTGTTGGTTGATTATAAATCTTTTGAACCAAGGTTAAAAAAAAGACTCATCCCGATTAAAGTATTAAATGAGATTGGAAATGTCAAAATTACAGAGAAAAGAAAATGTATTATTGATTACTGATTCTGAATGAGTTCTTTTGGGAAAGTTTGTTTTGATATGATAACAGAGGTTGTCTTTTAAAATGCAAATGAAGCAAGATTACTGTTTTCAAGCAAACAAAAAGATGTTGAAGCATGTGCTGTGTGAGTGAAATGAAGGTAGATGAAAAATTGTCTTATGACTTACAAAAAGGGGGTTTGAGGGAACTCACAATGAGGGATGAAAGGTGAGAAGATAAAGTAGATTGGGGAAGAGAACATATTTGGAGAATTGAATATTTAGGTGGGGAGAGCCTCTTTGGATATAATCGGATTAAAGGATAAATTCACAGGGAAGTGTTAAGAAGGGACTGGAGATACTGGAGGATCAAAGGGGGACAAAAGTGCTGGAGAAACTCAGCTGGTGAACAAGATTCACAACTTTTTATTGATACAGGAAAAGCTGCTCTGTCCACCCACTGGAGAGTGGGGGGGGGAAGCCACCAACAGGCCCTGGGCAATTAACTAATTATGTATGGTCGGCAATTAACCCATGTCTTGCCAGATCTACATTCCCAGGTTGGAGGAGTTTTTGCTGGAAACCAGTGACCAAGGCCATAAAAGCTATACGATGGGGGTGCTGGGACAAGAAGAAATTGAGACTGTTGAAAGAAACAACCAAGTGTTGCTAACAACATGAACTGCTGTGAAGATTGAAGATCATCGTCGTTGGATACATTTGATTGACTATGAACAGTTTGTGGAAACAAGGACGATGGGCTATTGATGCTCCTTTATTCTGGGGTGGCCCAGCCCACATGGACTGAACTTTCTTCAGAATGGCAAACTTGCAGACTAACCCACATTTATAGGATGGTACACACCTCCTTTTAAACAAGATTGAAGTCAAACATGACAAGTGCAGCAAAGATACCCTGACTACAGACAGTAAGAGGTCTGCAAAGGCTAGTTAAATCTACCTGTTTTTGCCACAACCAAGGCACTGGTGTATTTTAAGGAAACAGTATATTTGTGACAGGGCATTGTTATGTTGCAAATGCAGTGCCACACAAGAGAAGCATGAACCAGTTACACCAGCACACAGGGAATTCCAAATGAAGCCGAATAAAGGCTGAGCAATTTTTATGATCCTTTTCCTGTCCTATGGTAGTATATTAGTGTCACGTCCGGGGGAGGTTGGAGGCCATTTAAAATGTTTGGAGGGACTTGTGGAACGATTGTGCACTATGAATTGATTGTGTTACTAGTGTACTATTAATTTGTCTAATGAGATGCTTATGGTCTTTCGTATGTACTTAGCAAGGACTGTAGTTGTTATCAAAATTTTGATAAAAGGATGGAATGATGAAGCCGAATTTTAGTTAATAATATAAGAAGATATTAAATTGGTTTCTGGGCTAGCTTACAGCTTATATTTAGTGTCAAATTAGGCTTTCCTCAGGTTGCGGTGTGTGTGAGATAATAAATCCTATAACTGTCTCCCAAGTGACAGGCAGAGAGAAGGAGCTAGAGATATCTTTGAAGTAAGATGCCATAAACCAAATGACCAATGTTTATGGGGGAGGAGGTGATAGAGGAAGAGAGACATAGGTGGTCACATCTTTGAAGCAAGAGGCAATAAAGCAGATGGCCTATGTTTATGAGGGACCAAGTGACAAAGAAAAACCAGGGAAGTGGAAATAAAATGTTAAAGCAAATGGCCAATGTTTTTAGTATATCTTGTACCATGTAAATAAAAGGTTTGATGTGATGCATTCTGTGGAAACCATTTCCAGTACCTCTGAACATGACTAATGTCTGTGGAATGTGCTAAGGGGACAAAAAAAACTATTTAAGGCAATGTAATTCTGTTGTTAAGGGAAGAGGACCGAGGACAGTTGAGTGTCTACATTGGTCACTTAGCTGGAATTCTCGCTCTCTTCCATCGGCCGATGTTAAGTAAAGTTTTGAACTGGTCTACCAAACAGTTTGTGTGGTGTCTGTTTATTAAGAAGCGAACCTGGTTTAGTAGTTAAGATAAGTAGCTTTTTCATCCGAGGCAGCTTGCTTGCGTATCGAAGATATTCTCCTTATCCATTCTCATCCAATTAGCGGCTAGGGTGCTAATTACCTGAAAGATATGAAATATCTGCTGCTACATTGAGTCGAAGGATACCTCCCAGAGAGTGGGACAGAAGATTTAATCGAAGATAAGAAGGCTAAGACCTCAGAGAGGCGTAGCCAGAGAGTGACGTCAAGGCTAAGACCTCGGCCAGGAAAAGCCTTGAGGTCTATTAACAGTATCGGGACGTATCTGGAGACGTATCACTGGATGGGTGAGTACGAATCGATTATTACTCTTTGAATTAAAATCACAGGTTTAATTAAAAGACTTCTGTAACTCAGAGGGTGTTTTCTCCAGCGTGTCTGGGGAAAGCAGACCGACCTTGGATTGTTTGGAGTCGCTCCTGATAAGTGCATTCCGTTGAATTAGTGCATCATTTTGCACCTGGCATTAGAGAGATGTTCTCTACATTATCAGTATGTTTTAATTTTGAAAATAAATTGTTGACATAATAGAGCCACAGCTACTAGCAGACATTTGATCAATTAATTTAAAGACTTGGCGATCTGCCAAGACCTCGTTAAAAATTATGAGCGAAGGAGCGAGAAGCTTGGTGCTTGAAGGAGCACATGGTGGAGCCACAAGACCAGCCAGACAAGTTAAACTCACTGAGAGAGGTCGAATTCATGTTCTCATGGAGACTGAATTAACCATATAGCCATATACCATATAACAATTACAGCACGGAAACAGGCCATCTCGACCCTTCTAGTCCGTGCCGAACACATAATCTCCCCTAGTCCCATATACCTGCGCTCAGACCATAACCCTCCTTTCCCTTCCCATCCATATAACTATCCAATTTATTTTTAAATGATAAAAACGAACCTGCCTCCACCACCTTCACTGGAAGCTCATTCCACACAGCTACCACTCTCTGAGTAAAGAAGTTCCCCCTCATGTTACCTCTAAACTTCAGTCCCTTAATTCTCATGTCATGTCCCCTTGTTTGAATCTTCCCTACTCTCAGTGGGAAAAGCTTTTTGGATTGGATAGGAACAAGTTGTGGAAGAGGATTAGAAGGCTATTTGGAAGCGTGAAGATACTCATGGAATCGGAAGCTAACCAGGAGAAGGTGGAGGATAAATTACGCCTGATACATAGCCTTAGCCAGGAGCTGAAAGAGAAGCAGGACACACTGCTGGAAGCAGAGCGTTCTCAAGAGGAACGTGAAAGACATTGTAAGTGGGATTCAGAAAATACGGAGTATTATGATGAATCCATGGATGCTGCAGAAGCAAGCTGACAAAAGTAAATGTTACAGAGAAGAAAATACTAAGCATGAAGAAGAAGAAGGTGGTGATATAGAACCGGGAGATAGTATCTCAAATGTATCTTCATGTAGATCAGGCCGTAGACCTGATTGCTCAGCCAGTTCAGTTTCGAGGGCTTCTGCTCAATTGGGAGCAAAAGCTGGTTTAGCTGCGCTCTCAATAGAAGCGGTTGCCATGAAGAAAAAACATGAGATGGCGCGACAGCAAGAAGAGATGATGCAACAGATGGCCCGACAGCAAGAAGAGATGATGCAACAGATGGCCCGACAGCAAGAAGAGAAGACGCGACAGATAAAACGACAAGAAGAAGAGATGGCGTGATGTCAGGAACAACTGGAATTAGATACAAGCATTGCGGTGGCCAAAGCCAGGAAGGACTTTTTTGGAAAATGAGGGGTGTAGATCGTCAAAGACGATGAGCTCTAGACAGAGAGAGAAAACTGCTCAGAGTGAATTGGCAGTTGGATCGATTCCACGGTCAAGGTCCACCGGATGTCTTGGATTGGAAAACCTAAATAGGTTGAGTGAACCTTCATCTCAGCAAATGGGTGCTAGACCGAAACTAGCTGCTATGGGAACATCCGTACAAACCCGAGATGGACTGGTGGATCACGCTTTTCCAAGGCCCAGGGCACGGGCTCGAACAAGTCTGTTTGAGCCAAGACCTGTTTATGAACAGGTGGATCAAGAAGAAGGGAATCAGGTTGGCTTATTGGCACTGTTAAATAGGCAATCTGAATTCAACGAGATTATAGCTCGACAAAATACCTCTCTCATTCTGCCACCAGTTGAAATTCCTACGTATGGTGGAGATCCTTTGGAGTATGAAACTTTCGTAAGGGCACTAGAGGAGGTATTAGAGACGAAGGTTAAGGATGAAAAAGAGCGCTTACGATTTCTCGTGAAGTACACAAAAGGAAGTGTGAAGGTGCTTGTAGAAAGTTGTCGGATGGAGCCAGGCAACCAGGGCTATAAAAAGGCGAGAGGATTACCAAAGGAACGTTTTGGTGATGAACAGACGATTGCGAATGCATACATTGAAAAGGCCCATGCTTGGAAAGAAATCAAACCAGAAGATGTGGAGAAATTGAGTGAATATGCAATATTTCTGAGAAGATGGTGCAGCTCGATGAAAAATCTTGGCGACATGGAGGAAATGAATCTTGCAAGTAATATGAGAATCATCATTAACAGGTTGCCCAGAAGAATGAGAGAAAAGTGGAGAGATAGGGCAGGTGAAATACGAGATCAGAGCAAACATATAGCCAGGTTACCAAACCTGGTGGAATTATTAGAAAGAGAAGTACGGTACATGTCAGACTCATACAACGGGATTATTGAAGAAGCCAGACCACTTGCCACTTATAAAGGTTCTACCTATGCCAAAACTAAACAAAAGACAGGGCCTAAGAAAAGCAATTTTGCTCCCACTATAATACCTAAGAAGGCGTTGGGTGGTGCCATAGAGGATGCACCGACTATTAAGACGGGATTTTGTCCATTTTGTTCATAAGATGGTGTCGTAAATTTAAAGACAAGAAATATGAAGAAAATATAGACTTTTTAAAAAGTAGTGGAATCTGCTATGGATGTTTAAAGAAGGGGCACATGGTAAAAGACTGTAAGTGCCCAACAATTTGTGACAAATGTAAGCAGAATCATCCTGATGTGCTTCATCCTGTAAAGAAAGAGCCAGATCTTACTGAGCAGAAAAAGGAGTCAACGGCTATTAATGCTATCACCTCGCCTCAAGTAACTGCTCATATTGGGGCCGGGGAGGGAGCATGCATTTTCCCTATAACCATATAACCATATAACAATTACAGCACGGAAACAGGCCATCTCGGCCCTAAAGTCCGTGCCGAACAAATGTTTTTCCCCCTTAGTCCCACCTGCCTGCACTCATACCATAACCCTCCATTCCCTTCTCATCCATATGCCTATCCAATTTATTTTTAAATGATACCAATGAACCTGCCTCCACCACTTCCACTGGAAGCTCATTCCACACCGCTACTACTCTCTGAGTAAAGAAGTTCCCCCTCATATTACCCCTAAACTTCTGTCCCTTAATTCTGAAGTCATGTCCTCTTGTTTGAATCCTCCCCATTCTCAAAGGGAAAAGCTTGTCCACATCTATTTTACCAGTCCAAGTGAGAAATTGGGAAACTAATGTAGTGTTGCAAACACATTGCAATCCAGGACTTATACCCATCTCGCTGTCGCAAGAGAGCAACCAATATCATCAAATACACCACCCACCCAGCACACAAACTGTTCACTCTCCTATCATCTGGCAAGCGCTACCACAGCATGCCGATTCAAAAACAGCTTTTGCTCTCAGGCCATCAGACTACTCAACACACTCAAGAAAATTCCATGAACATTTAACTTGAACTCAATGTCTGCAGTATGCTATTTGCACTTTTCTATACTGCACCTTTATTATTGCACCTTAATAACATACCTCAAAATTTTACTACAGTCTGGCACACTGTGTATATTTTAATTAATGTATATTGTCTATCTTATTGGTATATTGTCTGTCTGTGTTATAAATATTACTTGCACATTTGGAGTATGGGGAAACGCAATTTCAATCCAATTTATTTGAATTGACAATAACGTTTACTTTGAACTTTGAACTTTGAACATATGCATTTCTGGATCACGGAAGTTCAGCTACTTTTTGTACAGAGAATTTGATGGGAAGACTGGACATTACTGGGGAGAAGGTTAAAATTCAATTGCGTACCATGAATAAAGAGAAAGAGTATCCTAGTTATTGTATTACAAATATGGAGATATCCAGTTTGGATGAAGATAATTTTATTCCAATTTCAGAAGTTTTTACACATGAAACAATGCCTGTTGGTCGTCAAAATGTACCCAGATGTGAAGACTTACAGCAATGGCCTTACCTGAAGGATGTCAAAATATCAAAGATAAATTCTGATATTGACTTACTTATTGGAACGAATGCTCTGAGAGCATTAGAACCTGTACAGATTATTAGGAGCCAAGGAGATGGACTGTATGCTGTGAAGACCCTACTAGGATGGGTTATCTATGGCTCCTTGTGTAAGAATAAGGGAAGCACCAACAAAATGAATTGCCGTGCTGTTGCTGTTAACCAAATATCTACAGGTAAATTGGAAAAGCTGTTAATGAAGCAATATAATCATGACTTCAATGAAAGTACCAGCCATGAATCTGAAGAAATGTCTAGAGAAGAATTAAAATTCTTAGATATTATGAACCATTCATTTAAAATGAAAAATGGACATTATTGTTTGGACTTAGCTTTCAAGCAAGAAAGTGTTAATTTACCGAATAATCGTCAAATGGCTGAACAGCGTATTCAGTTTGTTAAGAACACGAAATTTCAAGAGGAATATACATCCTTCTTACAGAATATGATTAATAATGATTATGCCGAGAAGATACCAACAAATCAATTATATCGAGATGATGGAGAGCTCTGGTATATTCCGCACCATGGGGTGTATCACTCGAAGAAAGGGACGTGCAGTCTTTAAAGGGACATCGCTTAACAGTGAACTACTGCAAGGTCCAGACCTTACCAACTCACTCATTGGAGTTCTCATCAAATTTATGCAAGAACCGATTGCTTTGATGGCTGTTATCAGATCAATGTTTCATCAAGTGAATGTCGCTGGTAAACATATTGATTATCTGCGATTCTTATGTTGGCCTGAAGGGAATGTGCAGCAAGAACTTGTTGATTACCGAATGAAAGTACATCTCTTCGGAGCAGTGTCATCTCCAAGTTGTGCGAATTTCGTTTTAAGGAAAACCGCAGAGGATAATAAAGATTATTTCCCCGAGGAGGTAATTTCCACTTTGATAAATAATTTTTACATGGACGATTGCCTAAAATCCATATCTACTGAGTAAGAGGCAATTCAAATGGTGAAACACCTGACCTCCCTCTGCAATAAGGGAGGATGTGTACTTACCAAGTGGATCAGCAACAATCATGCTGTTTTGGAAAGCATTCCACCAGATGACAGAGCGGAAGAAACCAATGAGTTGGATTTAGATAAAGCCAACTTGCCAATGGAAAGGGCACTGGGACTGCACTGGTGCATGGAAACGGATGTGTTTAAGTTTAAATTGTCGATTCAGGAACGATCATGCACAAGAAGGGGTATCTTATCTGTGAATGGCTCAGTATGCGACCCTTTGGGATTTCTTGCACCATTTACACTGCCAGCCAAGTTAATTTTACAAAATCTGTGTAGGGAAAAACGTGGTTGGGATGAGAGTATAACTCAAACATCCTCGCACAGTTGGACAGAATGGTTAAGTGGCCTCCATAAAATTTCAAAGTTTAAGGTAGATCGGTGCATAAAGCCTAAAAACTTTGGTAGGATTGGAAATGCACAACTGCATCATTTTTCGGATGCCAGTGAAAGTGGTAATGGGACTGTTTCATACTTAAGACTGCAAAATGTAAACAAAAGAGTGCATGTTCCATTGTTAATGGGAAAAGCCAGAGTAGCACCACTGAAGCAAATGATGATTCCCAGAATGGAACTTACAGCAGCAGTCTTAGCTGTTAAAATTGACATAATGCTCCAACAGGAACTACAATTCCAACTGGAATAATCTATCTTCTGGAAATTGATGAGGGTAAAGCAGTGGATGTTGTGTATATGGACTTCAGTAAGGCCTTTGACAAGGTTCCTCATTGGAGGTTGGTTAAGAAGGTTCAATGGTTGGGTATTAATGGTGGAGTAGCAAGATGGATTCAACAGTGGCTGAATGGGAGATGCCAGAGAGTAATGGTGGATGGTTGTTTGTCAGGTTGGAGGCCAGTGACGAGTGGGTGCCACAGGGATCTGTGTTGGGTCCACTGTAGTTTGTCATGTACATCAATGATCTGGATGATGGTGTGGTAAATTGGATTAGTAAGTATGCAGGTGATACTAAGATAGGTGGGGTTGCGGGTAATGAAGTAGAGTTTCAAAGTCTACAGAGAGATTTATGCCAGTTGGAAGAGTGGGCTGAAAGATGGCAGATGGAGTTTAATGCTGATAAGTGAGAGGTGCTACATCTTGGCAGGACAAATCAAAATAGGACATACATGGTAAATGGTAGGGAATTGAAGAATGTAGGTGAACAGAGGGATCTGGGAATAACTGTGCACAGTTCCCTGAAAGTGGAATCTCATGTAGATAGGGTGGTAAAGAAAGCTTTTGGTGTGCTGGCCTTTATAAATCAGAGCATTGAGTATAGAAGTTGGGATGTAATGTTAAAATTGTACAAGGCATTGGTGAGGCCAATTGTGGAGTATGGTGTACAATTTTGGTCGCCTAATTATAGGAAGGATGTCAACAAAAATAGAGAGAGTACAGAGGAGATTTACTAGAATGTTGCCTGGGTTTCAGCAACTAAGTTACAGAGAAAGGTTGAACAAGTTAGGGCTTTATTCTTTGGAGCGCAGAAGGTTAAGGGGGGACTTGATAGAGGTTTTTTAAATGATGAGAGGGATAGACAGAGTTGACGTGGAAAGCTTTTCCCACTGAGAGTAGGGAAGATTCAAACAAGGGGACATGACTTGAGAATTAAGGGACTGAAGTTTAGGGGTAACATGAGGGGGAACTTCTTTACTCAGAGAGTGGTAGCTGTGTGGGAATGAGCTTCCAGTGAAGGTGGTGGAGGCAGGTTCGTTTTTATCATTTAAAAATAAATTGGATAGTTATATGGACGGGAAGGGAATGGAGGGTTATGGTCTGAGCGAAGGTATATGGGACTAGGGGAGATTATGTGTTTGGCACGGACTAGAAGGGTCGAGATGGCCTGTTTCCGTGCTGTAATTGTTATATGGTTATATGGATCGATAGTACTACGGTTCTGAAATACATTAACAATGAAAACAAACGTTTTATGACATTTGTTGCAAATAGAGTCTCCTTTGTACTAGGAGCTACTAATGTTTCTCAATGGAGATATGTTAATACAAAGGAAAATCCTGCAGACGAAGCCTCTTGGGGACTAACAGCAAATTGCTTTCTTAATACCAAGAGATGGATCAATGGGCCAAAGTTTCTTAGTGAACCAAGCAGAGAATGGCCAAAGCTTCAACTCGGATTTGAAATCTCTACAAATGATCCGGAAATTAAACAAAACATTTCGGTGAATGTGATTGCTAAAAACTCATATGACACCGTGAACAATTTAATTACCCACTTTTCATCATGGAATAAATTGATAACATCAGTAGCCTGGTTTCCTAAAATAAAAACAAGATTGTTGCTGACGATTCGGAAAAAGAGACAAATAACAGAAAGTATCCTGGAGGAGAATACTGATGAACGGGAAAAGGAGATTAAAGGCCAGATGCAAGTTTTTGAAGCTTCATATAGCCAACAAAGCCTATGTATTGATGATCACCTCAAGGCAGAAAATGCGATCATATCTTTCTGTCAAAGACAGAAATATAAAGAAATATTAACATTGGAAGCTGGAGGACAGTGGTTAAAAAGAAGTAGTCAATTGTATAAGATCGACTTAATCTTGGAAGGAGATCTTCTGCCTAAACAGATTGCCAATGCCCGAAAAAATGAAATGTCCTATCATTCTCGCTTAGGACTTTTACATAACGACATTATTATTACGGCATATTCATGAACAAATTGGACATAGAGGAAGAAATTATATGCTATCCCAACTTCGTAAAACATATTGTGTCACCAAGGCTAATTTGGCAGCAAGAAAGATAATAAAAAATTGTATCATATGCAAGCGAGAGCGTGGAAAACCTGGTAACCAGAAGATGGCAGACTTGCCTCTGGAGAGTATCACTCCAGACAAACCTCCATTCACAGATGTGGGGGTGGATTCAAAGAGGATTTGTATATGAAACGTAGATGGAAACAAGTACAATATATGGCAAATCTTTTTTGAAGGAGAAGGATACAAGAGTATTTGCCTTTAATCCAAGAACGACAACGATGGCTAAGGATTAAAAGGAGCTTTGTTCCAGGTGACATTGTATTGGTAGCTGACTCTACAGCATCTCGAGGTTCCTGGTTAATGGGAAGAATACTAGAAATTATGCCTGATGTTCGGGGTTTGGTGCGTATGGTGCGACTGAAAACAAAACACAATGTTTTAATAAGACCAATAACCAAGTTGTGCTTGCTTCTAGAAGGCGAAAGTGAAGATGGCGGAGCCAAAAGAATTGTGAATGCAGATTTACAGTGCATCCTATTTTTCCTCGGTAGTATAGTGATTAGTATCCCCGCCTGACACGCGGGAGACCGGGGTTTCATTTATGAGGAGCTACAGGGCTTTATTCCCTAACCTTTTGCTTTTGATATATGTTAAGCCTTTATGACCACTTTTTTGATGTTTATTAGTAATTGCCTGTATTGCATGTCATTGTGGATAGCATGTGCCTTTAAATTTTAGACTGCCCGTTATAATGTGTGTGGGATTTATGACGTGTTTATGGGGCGTGTTTGCAGCTTAACTGCTTGCTCAGAAGTTTAGTTTTTAGAATAGTTTGGAGATACGATGGAGAAGGTTAATCCTTCGACCATGTCATTGTTGTGGAGACACGAGGAGCTTTCTAATCTATAAAGTAATAAGCTGGAGTTCGAAGAAGATTGCCGTAACATCGGAAAACCTTGGATGTATCTTACTCTTTTCTACCAACAATAAAGCAAATATTCATCAACATACTGTGTTGAAGCTTTATGAATGGAGAAGCTCTGACGGTCTCTGAGGCAGCTTGCATGCGTATCGAAGATATTCCCCTTATCTTTTCTCACCCAATTAGCGGCTAAGGTGCTAATTACCTGAATGATATGTTAAATCTGCCGCTACAGGGAGGGCTTGAGGGGGAGTGGGTTTGGTGCCGAGGGGGATGAATGGGGGGTGGGTCAAGTGAGTCAAGGAACAGGGTAGGGAGCCTGGTGGGGGTTCATATTGTTTGGGGGTGGGGAGGAGGGGGGAGGGAGCAAAGGGGGGTAAGGAGCAGGAGGCGGCAGAACAGGGGTAAGGGGCAGGGAGCCACAGGGAGGAGGTCACATTGTTTGGGGGTGGGGAGGGTGTTGCAGTTTAGGAAGTCAAACCAGGGCAGGATCTTCACTGTGAATGGCGGGGCGCTGGGGGAATGTGTGGAGCCGAGGGATCTAGGAGTGTGGGTACGAGTTGGGCCGAAGGGCCTCTTTCCAACGCTGTATCACTCTATGGCAAAGTGCTGGAGTAACTCAGCTGGTCAGGCAGCATCTGTGGAGAAGATAGACACAAAGTGCTGGTGTAACAGTGCTGGTCTACCTTTGCTTACTTTCACTGACTCCCCTCCTCTCCTCCTTCCCCTCTGCTCCTACTTCTTCTTCTATGTAGTTTTTTTGGCGGTTGGCAAACAACTTTTTAGTGCATTACCGCCACCAACTGGTATGGAGTGTGGATCAAATAACATTATAACTTATATACTAATAACCGATATCTTTCCGAACAAATTGGTTACCCTGAGAAAAAGCAATAGGATTTGATAGCACTTATATGAATTCTTTTGTAAAATATCTATGAAATCGAATTGTACTTTTTCTTTTCTGAATCGTTCACTCATTTGTCTTCTTTCTTCCTCATACCTCTCACAACCCCTCTGCTCCTGGAACTTGACCGGTTTGTCAAATGGACAGAAATGTGAAGGGAATCTGATTGATGATTCGCGACGCCCTTGGAGACAGCGGGTGATTGGCCTGAAATTAGATCCACGCGGATTTTAGGGGGAGCTGGTCGGTGATTGGACGCGAATCCTCTTGACGACAGCCGCTGATTGGACGCCGACTGAGGTGATTATGTGATTGGACGCGAGTCCCCTTGGCGACAGCGGCTGATTGTAGGCCGAGTGACCTCATTATGTGATTGGACGCCGAGTGACCTCATTATGTGATTGGACGCCGAGTGACCTCATTATGTGATTGGACGCGAGACCCTTGGAGACAGCGTGAGATTGGACGCCGACACGTCATTATGTGATTGGACGCGAGTCCCCTTGGAGACAGCGTGTGATTGGACGCCGAGTGACCTAATTATGTCATTGGACGCCGAGTGACCTCATTATGTGATTGGACGCGAGACCCTCGGAGACAGCGTGTGATTGGACGCCGAGTGACCTTATATGTGATTGGACGCGAGACCCTTGGAGACAGCGTGTGATTGGCCGCGTAAAGGGCGGGAGGGAGGCGCGTCGGTTGCAGAAACGGTTTGGATTTGAACTCGACCGTGGATGTGGGATCCCAGACTCGACGGTGTTTCACATCCAGCGCCGCCCGCGGCTCCACTCGACTCCCGCAGCCACAGCTCCTCCATGTTGGAGTCGGCGGGCGGGCGGGCGGTCACACACACAGCTCCGGAGTTTACCGCATGGCGAGGCGAGGCGACCCAGGTAGGGAGGGCATCGCCCGCCCGCCCGCTCTCTCCGTGATGGGGTCCCAGCGCTGCGCCGCCGCCCAAGCTGTAGTCCCGGCCTCTCCCGGCAGGAAACGCCGCTCCAGTCCCATGGTGGTGGACGGCCGCGAGGAACTGGACTCCCCAACATCGGGAACATGTTTCCTGCCTCTAGCGGGTCCAAACCCTTAACTAGCAATGTTACAAAAATTTTGAGATTTCAAAAATCAAGTCTGCAATTTATCCCATCAGATAAAGCATAAAAAGAAGTTTAATTTGACACCTAATTCACTTTCATATCTCAAGTATTTAAAAAGTTATGGCAATTTCCATACTCGCAAATTAGCATCTTGTTCCCTATTGATTTTCTATGGACATAACAAAAAAGCTGTGATCGTGGACAGTCAAAAGCCCATAACTTTCTTATAAATTACGAGAACTGAATGAAATTTTCAGTTATCATAGATTGAAGCCTTCTGAAACAAATATAAAACAATCTTACTTGGATAACCTGAAATTAAAGCATATAATTAGTTAGTTACCCAATTGTAGCTAATTTCAAACTTCAATTACTAGATCTAAACATCTATCCGTAGATTTTGTTAATGAGAACAACATTCCACTATAACACTGACGTGATCAGTCGTATGACAATGCCTCAAATATGTCTGGATGCGATAGTGGCCTGAACGTGGTGGGTGTCAAAGCGGCAGAGTGTTGCTACAGACTGGATCCCTTTTTATCTGCTTCTACACATCGATGCAATGTTCTGGCATCATCTTTAGGTTGACCATGTTGTGGTCAAGCGTGTGTCTGACACGAGATGGTCGTCACATTTTGATGTTGGCAATTCTATGTATGGGGGTTTTGAGAATATGAAACATGCACTAGATTGTGTATTAGCTGACATTGAACACCACCAGGGGAGATGGCCAGCCGTGTCGGCAGTCTGCGCGCTTTTTTCATCTTTTTGTTATTTTCAAGTTTAATTTAATGTACTTCAGTTTGTTTTATGTGTGTGTGTGGTGTGTGTGTGGGGTGGGGGGGGGTCAGGGGAAACGGTTTTTTCAAGTTCTTACCTTCCCGGAGATGTGATCAATTTTCGGATCACATTCTCTGGGCTCTGCGGCCTAACATCGTGGAGCTGGAGTCCTCCTCAGACTGTCGTGAGCCCCACCGCGGGCCGCGGACTTAACATCGGAGCGGATCCCTTGCCTAGGATCGCTCCCATCGCGGCCTGCGGACTTACCATCAAGGGCTCACAGTCTCAGGAGAGGCTGAGTCGGGAGCTCCAATGCTGTAGAAGGTTCGTCCAGCCCCGACGCGAGGTTCGATCGCCCGGCGCGGGGGAACTGACATTCCCCTGATGCAGGAGCTGAACGCCTCGACGCGGAGGGCCCAAACACCACCGGCTACGGGAGTCAAGACCATCCCGTCAACCGAGGCTCGAGGCCCCCGACCGAGGAAGAACATAAGGGAAGGACTTGAGCTTTATTTCGCCTTCCATCACAGTGAGGAATGTGTAGGAGTCACTGTGGTGGATGTTGATGTTAAAATGTGTTTTTGAGTCTGTTGCTTTTAATTGTGTGACTGACCTGGCCAGTGAAATTCCTCGTATGTTGCAAAACATGCTTGGCGAATAAAATCTGATTCTGAAGTGAACACAAGGTGAGGGGCAGAAGCATTGAGCGAGAAAATGGAGAACCTGGCAACGATCTTTCTCACAATTCTTTGCAATGATATTCTCGAAAGAGTGAACAGAACAAGTAAGGTCATGCAGTCAGAGGATGCAAACATACTTGTTGTCATGAATCTTCCTGAGTCTCTGAAATCCTGTCTTTGGGAAATTAGAGACAAATTTAGTGAACGCGCATTGAAAGCCAGGAGTAAGTGTCCAGATTGAGATTATAGTGATGTGAAAAAACGGGAACTAAAACTAAATGTGTAGGTAGGGGCCCCAGTGCACTGCTTTGCCCAGGGGCCTATAATGCTGTTAAGGCCCTGTATCCACGCCTTGTCAATCTCAATGATGAATTTCAATGCCTTATCGGTTTAAGAGAGAGAAGAGACATTTATTGTCACATGCACCAATTGCTAAAGTGAGATTAGGGTTACCATGCAGACATACGAATAAAATAACACAATACACGATAGAATTTAACATGAACATCCCCACACAGCGGAATTAACGTTTCCCACTGTGAGGGAAGGCAATACAGTTCAGACCTCTCCCTCTTTGTTCACCCATGGTCGAGGCCTTTGAGCCCTCTGCAGGCGCCGCTACGGCGGTCCGATGTTCAGCCGGGATGATCGGAGCTCCGGCGTTGGAACGGAGAACACTCTCAGCGGCTTTGAGTTTCCGAATCGGCCGCTGGGTGGAGATTCAACGCTAGTGACCCCCTGCAAGAGGTCCCACGACTCCGCGATGTTAAAGTCAACGGCGCCCGCGGCTGGAAGCTCCGCAAACTACAGCTCTATGATGTTAAAGTGGGCAGTCCCAACACACCGGAGCTCCACACGGCGACCCCCAACAAGACATCGCCCGTTCCGCGATGGAATCCACTGCTGCGCCGCTGCTGAAGCTCTGGACGGTCTCCGACAGGAAAGGCCGTGCCAATCCATATGGTTGGCTGCGCGGAGGGTGGCGAAGATGCGACTCGGAATAAAGACGCATCTCCGTCCAGGTAGTGAGTGAGAAAATCGGTTTCCTCCTCCTCCCCAGCCCCCACATAAAAACGTCTAAAAGACACCCAAAAACAAACGTTTAGACAGACTAAAATGTTTTTTAAAAGGATGAAGCCAGCTGCTGGCGAGGCTGCCCCACTCGATCACAGGCTAGTGTGATTGTCAGTTTAGGTTAGAGATACAGCCCTTTGGCCCGTACACTAACACAATCTTACGCACTAAGGATAATTTACAATTTTTATTGAACGAGTTTGGAGTGTGGGACTAAACTGGAGCAACGAGAGAAAGCCCACGCAGGTCACAGGTACTACAAACCCCGGACAGGCAGCACCCGTGGTCAGGATCGAACCTGCATCTCTGGCGCTGTGAGGCAGATACTCTACCGCTGCGCCACCGTGCTATTTCAGAATTGATGACTTTACATTCTTGGAAAGGATTAACTCATTCAAATCGACATTCCTGCCTCAAGTCTTTTGTGTGTGTGTGTGGGGGGGGGGGTCCTTTAAAATATATATCGAATCTTTCCCAGAAAATTCTCCGGAAACAGACATGACAACAAGCAAATATTTATTGTATGCAGGAAGAGGAGAGGAGAGGGGGGGGAGGGGTCACAGAGACAGGGAGAGGGGATGTAGGGTCCGGGGAGGAAGGAGCTACAGAGACGGGGTGTAGGGGTCGGGGAGGAGGGAGCTACAGAGGGGATGTAGGGGTCAGATCAGATGCAGATAAAGGGACAGGGACAGGCATGACCTCTGTGCTTGGTTAGGATTATAACAATGTGTTCTCCATCTTGAACGATGTAGTCAGCGATTCCTGTTGGAGGAAAACATTGTTATTTACGGTGCATCTGGTTTAATGGTTTGGAGAGATAGAGAGACAGGGATAGAGAGAGATACATGGAACAACAGCGTAAAGGGCCCCTCTCTCCCTCCCTTCTCTTTCCACCCCTCAATCTCTCTGCCTCTCTCTCCCTCTTTCTCTCTCTCTCCCGCCCCTATCTCTCTCTGTCTCGCTTTCCCATCTCTCCCCACACTCATTCTCTCCCCACACTCATTCTCTCCCCACTCCCTCTCTCTCTTGTTCTCCCCCGATCGTTCTCTCTTTCTCCTTCACTATCTCTCTCTCTCACCGTCCAGTGCAAAGATATTATAGCAGAGCTTGTAGCTTGTAGCTCCGCTATAGGATCTTTGGTCCAGTGCGGGTCGGTTCCATCTTGGCCGCGACGTCATTTCCGGGCGGAGGCCGCCCCGCTGCTCGACCCGGCAGCCTGCGGGGCAACGGGCCGGGGCCGAGACGTCATTTCCGGGCTGAAGCCCCAATGCGCCGCGCGGTCTCTCTCGCTGTCTCCGGGACTCGGGCCGGGCGGGGATAAGGCCGGGGCCGGTTTCTCCCTCTGCCGTGAAACGGGCCGGGGCGGGATAAGCGAGCGGGCATTTCGGGATAAGCCTCTGAGTACCGGGGCCGGGGCTCTCTAAGCCGCTGAGTACCGGGGCCGGGCCAGTGCGGGATATTATAGCCGTGAGTACCGGGGGATCTTTGGTCCCCGGAAGCCGTGAGTACCGGGGCCGGGGGCGGGATAAGCCGTGAGGGGCAACGGGGCCGGGGGCGGGATAAGCCGTGAGTACCGGGGCTCTCGCCGGGGGCGGGGGCGGGATAAGCCGTGAGTACCGGGGCCGGGGGCGGGATAAGCCGTGAGTACCGGGGCCGGGGGCGGGATAAGCCGTGAGTACCGGGGCCGGGGGCGGGATAAGCCGTGAGTACCGGGGCCGGGGGCGGGATAAGCCGTGAGTACCGGGGCCGGGGCGGGATAAGCCGTGAGTACCGGGCCGGGGGCGGGATAAGCCGTGAGTACCGGGGCCGGGGGAGGGGGTCCAGGGTCCAGTCCTCCGGCCAGGCCGCGGCCTCGCACCCGGGAGACAGTGACTGGGCCTGGGGTTGGCGGAGCGCTCGGGCAGCCGGGCCTGGGTTCGGGCCTGCGCCGGGTCCCGCCGCCGCAACACGACCATCAATCTCGGGTGGGGCTGATGGGTCTCTCTCTCTCTCTATATATATATATATATATATATCTCTATCTCTCTCTTCTGGTCAAATAGTAAACGACTGCAGGATAATGAACACAGACATCTCTCTCTCCCTGTCTGTGTTTCTCCATCTCTCTCTCTCCTCACCTTACCTAGGTCATCCTTACCTTGGAGGACTTACACAGTTCCCGCTGCATCAAAAAATCCCAGAGTATTATAAAGGACATTTCCCACCCCGGACACTCCCTGTTTGAACTGTTGCCGTCAGGCAGACGGTACAGATCTACAAGGACAAGGACGAACAGACTAAAAAACAGTTTTTACCCCACTGCTATAAAAGCACTAAATGTAGCCGCCAAGGAACGCAGGGGCGATACATACTAAGGGACTGTGGTACACTGTGAAATCGGCAGAAGGATGGAGGGTTGGGTTGTTTATGCGTGCTATTTTCATGATATTTATTTTAGTTGTTTATCTTTTAATATTTTATCTTGTATGTATCGTTAGCTTTTAGAAATGTTTGAATGGTGCACTGACTGGCTGACATTTTTAAATTTCGTTGTACATGGTTCATGTTACAATGACAATAAAGAAACTATTCTATCTATCTCTGTCTCTCCCTGTCTATCTCAGTCTCTCGCTGTATTTCTGTCATTCTCTCTCTCTGTCTATCTCTATCTCTATCCATCCTATATCCCTCTATCTCTCTATCAATTTTCTATTTGCAAATTTTCAAATTTAAATACTTTATTGGCATGATAAAATACATCATTTGAATTGAATTCTGTCTTTAATTTGTGTACTAGTCATGTCTCTACTATTTATTTCATTCCGCATACATGTTTTTCCTCTACTTGCTAAATTTTTGTAAGATGTCCTTGAGACTCTTGAAAGGCGCCCATAAATAAAATGTATTATTATTATTATTTATCATTATATTGCCAATGTATAGAACATAGAAACATAGAAAATAGGTGCAGGAGTAGGCCATTCGGCCCTTCGAGCCTGCACCACCATTCAATATGATCATGGCTGATCATCCAACTCAGTATCCTGTACCTGCCTTCTCTCCATACCCCCTGATCCCTTTAGCCACAAGGGCCACATCTAACTCCCTCTTAAATATAGCCAAGGAACTGGCCTCAACTACCTCCTGTGGCGGAGAATTCCAGAGATTCACCATTCTCTGTGTGAAAAATGATTTCCTCATCTCGATCCTAAAAGATTTTCCCCTTATACTTAAACTGTGACCCCTTGTTCTGGACTTCCCCAACATCGGGAAGAATCTTCCTGCATCTAGCCTGTCCAACCCCTTAAGAATTTTGTAATTTTCTATAAGATCCCCCCTCAATCTTATAAATTCTAGCGAGTACAAACCAAGTCTATCCAGTCTTTCTTCATATGAAAGTCCTGCCATCCCAGGAATCAGTCTGGTGAACCTTCTCTGTACTCCCTCTATGGCAAGAATGTCTTTCCTCAGATTAGGAGACCAAAACTGTACGCAATACTCCAGGTGTGGTCTCACCAAGACCCTGTACAACTGCAGTAGAACCTCCCTGCTCCTATACTCAAATCATTTTGCTATGAATGCTAACATACCATTCGCCTTCTTCACTGCCTGCTGCACCTGCATGCCTACTTTTAATGACTGGTGTACCATGACACCCAGGTCTCGTTGCATCTCCCCCTTTCCTAATCGGCCACCATTCAGATAAAGTCTACTTTCCTGTTTTTGCCACCAAAGTGGATAACCTCACATTTATCCACATTATACTGCATCTGCCATGCATTTGCCCACTCACCCAGCCTATCCAAGTCACCTTGCAGCCTATGGCACAGAACATAACATACATATTTAAAATGCATAAATATAAATACAAGTATACAGTGCATGGATAGATATGTCACTGTACATATGAAAAAGTTCACTTAAAAGATAGACAAAGTACAAATTCTTAAGACCATACAAAGCTTTAATTTAACGTCTGACGTGTGTGGACTGAGAGACTCAGAGGCAACAGTTTCACGTCTGAATCTCCAGCAGTACACAAAGAAATACCAGAACACGCGAGTTTATATACGTACTGAAATAAAACCAATTGCATGATGTAATGTACAAAAACCATCATCCACCTCCAAATATGGAGTTGTTTTTCACTCTTTGCCAAAAGCCAGTTACCCCAATGGCATCCTCTGGGCCCGTTCCTATCTGATTAACCTCTTCAACTTACATAAAAAACCTTGCAAGAGAGCTGCGAACTTTTCACCTTAAGTTAAAAAAACCCTTGTCACGATGGAAGTTATCCAAATCCCATCATGCATTACAATTGGCCTTTTACAACTGGAAAGCTTAAATATGACAACAATCAATTAATAACTAACTCTTTCACGTATATATATATATATAACATACACACTCGCAATACACCTATAGTCCTTTATTGATTGCTACATGTTCTTGCAGCTGTAGGCAGTACAACAGGATAACAAGTTTAGCAATTCAGTATTAATTTCTTAGTATCAGTTAATTTCAATTAGTGTGTGCGTGCCTGTGTGCATATTGGTTATTCACCGTCTCTCAGGTTATGGAATGCTGTTACGTATTGTGCACCATGATGTGCCGTATTACCTTATAACCATATAACAATTACAGCATGTGATATATTTGATATATTCTCAAAGCTATTTAAGACAAAAATGGAACCTAACACTGAAATGATTATATTTGGAGTAAGTGGAGATGGGAACAAATTAAATACACACCAAAACTCATTTTTCAATTATGGGTTAATAACAGCAAAAAAAATACTTAAATTTTGGAAAAATGCTAATATACCCACATTTAAAATGTGGATTAGTAATATGCTGGACAGCACATTTGGAAGAAATGACTCCTCCTAATAGACAAACAAGACGTATTGTTAAGGAGTTGGTCCCCATTTATTGATTTCTTGGATTCATGTGGTGACATAGTATCATGAAAACCAACAGTTTCAGGTATGGGTGAAAGATGATTTAGAATATTAAAAAAAAAACATCTCACTGTGGCAATGGAATAATCTCCCTCCTGCTTTCCTTCTTCACTTATTCCTTCTCTTTCACTTTTTCTTTATTGGTTTTTCACCCACGCTCACTAATCTATTCTTCACTTTTCACAACCTCTTTTTCTTCTCTCCTTTCTCACTTCTCTCTTTAAAAAAAAAGGGAAGTTGTACAGAGAATGTAATATGTTAACATTTTTCTTGTACCAATGCATTGTACTCGCTTCTAATAAATAAAATATTAAAAAAAAAACAATTACAGCACGGAAACAGGCCATCTCGACCCTTCTAGTCCATGCCGAACACGTATTCTCCCCTAGCCCCATATACCTGCGCTCAGACCATAACCCTCCATTCCTTCCCGTCCCATATAACTATCCAATTTATTTTTAAATGCTAAAAATGAACCTGCCACCACCACCTTCACTGGAAGCTCATTCCACACAGCCACCACTCTCTGAGTAAAGAAGTTCCCCCTCATGTTACCCCTAAACTTCTGTCCCTTAATTCTCAAGTCATGTCCCCTTGTTTGAATCTTCCCTACTCTCAGTGGGAAAAGCTTATCCATGTCAACTCTGTCTATCCCTCTCATCATTTTAAAGACCTCTATCAAGTCCCCCCCCTTAACCTTCTGCGCTCCAAAGAATAAAGCCCTAACTTGTTCAACCTTTCTCTGTAACTTAGTTGCTGAAACCCAGGCAACATTCTAGTAAATCTCCTCTGTACTCTCTCTATTTTGTTGACATCCTTCCTATAATTAGGCGACCAAAATTGTACACCATACTCCAGAATTGGCCTCACCAATGCCTTGTACAATTTTAACATTACATCCCAACTTCTATACTCATTGCTCTGATTTATAAAGGCCAGCACACCAAAAGCTTTCTTTACCACCCTATCTACATGAGATTCCACTTTGAGGGAACTGTGCACAGTTATTCCCAGATCCCTCTGTTCACCTGCATTCTTCAATTCCCTACCATTTACCATGTACATCCTATTTTGATTTGTCCTGCCAAGATGTAGCACCTCACACTTATCAGCATTAAACTCCATCTGCCATCTTTCAGCCCACTCTTCCAACTGGCATAAATCTCTCTGTAGACTTTGAAAATCTACTTCATTATCCACAACCCCACCTATCTTAGTATCATCTGCATACTTACTAATCCAATTTACCGCACCATCATCCAGATCATTGATGTACATGACAAACAACAGTGGACCCAACACAGATCCCTGTGGCACCCCACTAGTCACTGGCCTCCAACCTGACAAACAACCATCCGCCATTACTCTCTGGCATCTCCCATTCAGCCACTGTTGAATCCATCTTGCTACTCCACCATTAATACCCAACCATTGAACCTTCTTAACCAACCTTCCATGAGGAACCTTGTCAAAGGCCTTACTGAAGTCCATATATACAACATCCACTGCTTTACCCTCATCAATTTCCCGAGTAACCTCCAAAAAATTCAAGAAGATTAGTCAAACATGACCTTCCAGGCACAAATCCATGTTGACTGTTCCTAATCAGACCCTGTTTATCCAGATGCTTATATATATTATCTCTAAGTATCCTTTCCATTAATTTGCCCACCACTGACGTCAAACTAACAGGTCTATAATTGCTAGGTTTACTCTTAGACCCCTTTTTAAACAATGGAACAACAGGCACAGTACGCAAATCCTCCGGTACTATTCCCGTTTCTAATGACATTTGAAATATTTGTGTCATAGCCCCTGCTATTTCTACACTAACTTCCCTCAATGTCCTAGGGAATATCCTGTCCGGACCTGGAGACTTATCCACTTTTATATTTCTCAAAAGTGTCAGTACTTCCTCTTGTCTGAATCTCATAGTTTCCATAGCTACTCTACTTGTTTCCCTTACCTCACATAATTCAATATCCTTCTCCTTGGTGAATACCGAAGAAAATAAATTGTTCAATATCTCCCCCATCTCTTTTGACTCTGCAGATAGCTGTCCACTCTGACTGTCTAATGGACCAATTTTATCCCTCGTTATCCTTTTGCTATTAATATAGCTGTAGAAACCCTTTGGATTTACTTTCACCTTACTTGCCAAAGCAACCTCATATCTTCTTTTAGCTTTTCTAATTTCTTTCTTAAGATTATTTTTACATTCTTTATACTCCTCAAGCACCCCATTTACTCCATGCTGCCTGTAATTATTGTAGATCTCTCTCTTTTTCCGAACCAAGTGTCCAATTTCCCTTGAAAACCATGGCTCTTTCCAATTTTTACTATTTCCTTTCAACCGAACAGGGACATAAAGATTCTGTACTCTTAAAATTTCACCTTTAAATGTACTCCATTTCTCTTCCACATCTTTCCCATAAAACAAACTGTCCCAATTTACTCCTTTTAAATCCTTTCGCATCTCCTCAAAGTTAGCCTTTCTCCAATCAAAAATCTCAACCTTAGGTCCAGTTCTGACCCTCTCCATAATTATATTGAAACTAATGGTATTGTGATCACTGGTCCCGAACTGTTCCCCAACGCATACCTCTGCCACCTGACCCGTCTCATTTCCTAACAGGAGGTCCAGCACCGCCCCTTCTCTAGTAGGTACTTCTATGTATTGCTGCAAAAAACTATCCTGCACACATTTTACAAACTCCAACCCATCCAGCCCATTTACAGAATGTGTTTCCCAGTCTATGTGTGGAAAATTGAAATCTCCCACAATCACTACCTTGTGCTTACTACTAATATCTGTAATCCCCTTACCTATTTGCTCTTCCAATTCTAGCTGCCCATTTGGCGGTCTATAATACACCACTATAAGTGTTGCTACCCCTTTCCCATTTCTCAGTTCCACCCAAATAGCCTCCCTAGACGAGCCCTCTAATCTATCCTTCACCAAGGATTATTCTTAGTTTTGATATATCATCTAGTTCTTTAAAATCTGGGTTTGCCAAAGTATGTTTTCCTTGTTTTGTCAATTTTTCTGCATTTTAGGAGGAAGCGTACCTCTGTTTCAACTTCATCTGTCAAACAGTGGCCGCATATTCTATTTTCTCTTGGTTGCCAAAATCTCTTCTGTCTTCCTTTTTCAACTGCCAAATGGTGGTCACTTCACCTGTATTTGGTGAGGGTCTGTCTCTGCTTTATGTCTCTTACAGTTGAGAGATAGTCTGCCAATTGATAATCATTTTTATAATAATAATAATAATAAATTTTATTTATGGGCGCCTTTCAAAAGTCTCAAGGACACCTTACAAAAATTTAGCAGGTAGAGGAAAAAACATGTAAGGGGAATGAAATAAATAGTAGAGACTTGACTAGTACACAAACTAAAGACAGAATGCAATACAAAACACAATAATAAGGCAATTAATGCACAGATGAAAAGGGAGGGGGATGTGGGGCTAAGGATAGGCAGAGGTGAAGAGATGGGTCTTGAGGCGGGACTGGAAGATGGTGAGGGACACGGAATTGCGGATCTTTATGGCACAGTAACATTCTAATCTGCTTTGGATTTTGGTTTCTTTATCGCAATGTTCCAAATAAGTTTATTTTCATTGTTTGATAATTGTTTGTGGGGAAGAGCCGATCCTGGACTGACTCTAGACTCTGGTCCTGTCCACGGGGGGGAAATGGAGGAGGTCTGACCAAATTTTGTGCCTTCCACCACAGTGATGAATGCTGTGGTGGTTGTTTGTGTTACATTTTTATTGTGGTTGTGTGTTCTTTATTATTGTACCGCTGCTGACAACCCAAATTCCACCGACCCTGGTTGTGTGGCAAATAAATTCTATCAATTTGGTTCACTCTAACTGGTGATTGGGGGGTCAGTATTGATCTGAGGCTGGTCAGGGTTTAACTGGATAGGGTTTAACTAAATAGGGGTAGTTCGTCTCAGTGCCAAATGACACAGGGAACTCTTCTGGTTTCCTCTCTTGGGTTTGAAGGGCTTTAAACTGGAGGGTATCTGGGGGGCTAGATTTAAGGTGATTCCGAAAATTTAGTGCTCGTTTCTAGATATTTATTGTCAGTGGGTATGTGCCTAATTCCACCCTACATGCATTTGTTGGTGTTTTTCTTTGGATGCAGAGAATGTTCCGACAAAATTCCGCATGCAAGACCTCTGTTGTATGTTTTCCCCATTTAATATAGCTATGGTGACTGAGCGGACCCCATACTTCACTACCATAAAGTGCAATAGGCTGGATTACACTGTCAAATATATATATATATATATTTTTTTTGAAATACATTTTTTATTTGATGCATCTGCATATCATAGTCCAAACCAATACAGACTTTGTTTAACGGTTACATATTAAATATCCAGGTTTCCAGGGACCCAGTTACCAAAGTAGCTGGGATCCTCCTTTATCGGTTACATATTAACATTGCCTCTAATTATTTGTTTATATTTATAGATAGGAAAAAGAAAGAAAGAAAGAAATTAGTAAAATAGGATAAACTATCAATAATACAACTTAGGAGATAGGTCCGTAGGTCAGAGAACGTAACTATTCATCTAGTTCTGGGTTCAGGCTTCAGTCCGGCCTCTGCGCCGGTCCAATCTACCCCTTCAAATAATCTATAAATGGAGACCATATTCTAATAAATAATTCTGGTTTGTCAATTAAAACAAATCTAATTTTTTCCAAATGTAAGGTGTCCGACATCTCCATAATCCACATCTTGATTGTGGGGGTTGTTGGGTTTTTCCTAAATTTTAAGATCAATTTTTTCCCCAATTATTATACTGTAATCAAGGAAATTTCTTTGGTTTATTTCGGTAGCGGTGTGGAATGAGCTTCCAGTGGAAGTGGTGTCGGCAGGTTCATTGGTATCATTTAAAAATAAATTGATAGGCATATGGATGAGAAGGGAATGGAGGGTTATGGTATGAGTGCAGGCAGGTGGGACTATGGGAAAAAAGTTGTTCGGCACGGACTTGTGGGCCGAGATGGCCTGTTTCCGTGCTGTAATTGTTATATGGTTATATGGTTATTGTGAGCGTTCGGTATTGTTCTGATATGCCCAATATTATTAATTTAGGATCGGGATCCAGTTGGATATTAACGACTACAGATATTATTTAAAAAATATCCATCCAGTAATTTTTAAATGTTATACAATTTACAAAAGTAGGGGTTAAATTAGCCACGTGGTATTGACATTTATCACAGATAGGAAAGATATTCGGAAAAATCCTAATTAATTGTGTTTTAGAATAATGCAGTCTATGGAGTACTTTATTATATTGTATTAAAGAATGTCTGGCATTTAACGAACATTGGTGTATATGTTGTAGGCTTTTGTCCCAAATATCTTTCATTATGGGTTGAGCTAATTCCTTTTCCCATGCTAGTCTATATAATTCCGTCGACGGATTCTCACTGTCTAGAAAAGTATTATAAATGTACGATATTAATTTGACTGTGTTAGGGTGTTTATTCAAACATTCATCTAGAATCTCAGGTTCTCTGGTTCTGTATTCTCGTTTATGTGTTTTAACATAATCTTTAAGTTGTAAATATCTAAAAAAACTATTTGAATGTAATCCGTAGTTCTGTTGTAACTCCTGATACGAGAGAAAAATACAATTTCTTTAAAGATGTCCCATCTTTTTAATTCCATGATTTTTCCATTGTGCAAAACCGTTATCAAACACTGAGGGTTTAAATGAGGGAATATTTGCAATGGGGAGAGAAAGTGATACATTATCCAATTTTAATGTCTTTTTTAGTTGTTTCCAAATTCGAATACCACTATATATTATAGGGTTTTCACTATAGATTTTTTTATTCAATTTTGTGGGAACGAACAGAATCAGACCAATTTCAAAAGGCAAACAGTCTTACTTTTCCATCTTTAACCAGTCTGGTTGTTGATCCATATCTTCCAACCAAAAATTAATATTTGTGACATTGACTGCCCAAAAGTAAAATAACATTTGCTAAAACTAATCCTCCTTTGGTCTTAGATTTGCATGCGTTTTGCTTATTCGATGGTTCTTATCATTCCAAATAACACTTGTCAGTATAGAGTCAACTTTTTTAATGAAATGTTTTGGGAGACATATAGGAATTGATTGAAAAAGGTATGGCAATTGCGGAAAGAAAATAATTTTTATAGCATTAATTCTACCGAGCATTGAAATGAGAAGTGTTTTCTAATATTGAATATTCTTATGCAATTTATTAAGTAAAGGCATAACATTTGATTTAAATAAAGAAGTATATTTCTTGGTCACATAAATTCCTAGGTATTTAAATTTTTCATTTACTATTCTGAAAGGTGATTGTTGCAATATGTATAACTTAGGTTCCGTTATTGGCATAATCTCACTTTTATTCCAATTAATTCTAATCCCGAAAATATCCCAAATTGAGTTATAAGATTTAAGTTTGGAATGCTGATTTCTGGGTTTGTAATATATAGTAATACATCATCTGCATTTAGAGAGATTTTATTAACTGTATTTTTAGTACTATACCCATATATTTCTGGATGTGCTCGAACACTTTCTGCTAGTGGTTCTAGAGCAAGGGCGAATAATAATGGAGATAACGGGCATCCTTGTCTGCAGCCTTTAGATCAATCAAATTTTGATGATAACATTTGATTTGTCATTATTCTAGCTGTTGGGTTGGTATATAATACCTTAACCCATGTGTAAAACTTCTCACCCAGTTGAAATCTTTTCATCACTGAGAATAAATAGGGCCACATGATCGGATGCTTTCTCAGCGTCTAACGAGATGACTGCTAGATCTACATTAGTTATTCTGTTTGAGTATGTAATAATAAATAATCGTCTCAGATTATAATATGAGTAGCGTTTATGAATCACTAAACTTAATCTATGGGCTAAAATTTTGGTTAATATTTTCTGGTCGGTGTTTAAGTATTCAGTCGGTCGATAGTATTGTTTATTTGCTCTATATGACCCTGGATCTTCAGGGTCCTTATAACCATATAACAATTACAGCATGGAAACAGGCCATCTCGACCCTTCTAGTCCATGCCAAACACGTATTCTCCCCTAGTCCCATATACCTGCGCTCAGACCATAACCCTCCATTCCTTTCCCGTCCATATAACTATCCAATTTATTTTTAAATGATAAAAACGAACCTGCCTCCACCACCTTCACTGAAAGCTCATTCCACACAGCTACCACTCTCTGAGTAAAGAAGTTCCCCCTCATGTTACCCCTAAATATACTTATCCGTTTTGGGTATGAGTATTATTGTTGATTCATTTAAAGTTTCTGTTAGTTTCTGTTGCGTGAAGGCATGAGTATATAGTGTCTGCAGGCGTAGGGAGATCAGATCATGGATTTTTAAAATAAAATTTGCTATTTAAACCATCAGGGCCAGCGGCCTTTCCATTTTTTAAAGAACTAATAGATTCTTCAATATCTTTTACTGATATTTCGGCCCCTAATAATTCCCTCTCTTTCAGATCTAAACCTGTAAGATTACATTTCTGTAAAAATGATTCCATTCCTACAGACCCCCCTATTGTTTATGTTGAGTAAAGTGTTTGATAGTATTGAGAAAATCTATCATTAACATCCTTGGGTAATGTTAGTATTTCTTCCGTATCTGATTTAATTTTATAAATTGTTTTTTCCCCTTCCTGCTTCCGAAGTTGGCGTGCTAGTAATTTTTGTGGTTTATCACCGAACTCAAAGTGTAGCTGTTTAGTATTTTGATCAAGTTTTATGATTTGATCTGAATATATTTGATTTAACTTATATTTGAATGCAGCAATTTTATTATGTATTATTGTGCAGGGCGCGATTGCATTTTCCATATCTAATTGCCTTTCCAATACGTGTTGTTTGGCGCGATTCTCTTTATTACGAAAAGCTTGCGTGGAAATTAACGCACCTCCTATAAATGTTTTAAATGTTTCCCAAAGAAGGGAGGCAGGTGTTTCAGGGTAGTCATTAGTCTCGAAAAACATATTTATCTGTGTGATAAGGTATTCATAACATGCTTTATCATTTAAAATTTGAGGATTAAGTCTCCATTGTGTCTGCTTCTCAGTCATTCCACTTAGTTCGATCATAAATGTTAAAGTAGCATGGTCCGAAATTATAATATTATGATATTTCAAGTTATAAGTAAATGGGACAGGACAGATGAATTCTAAATTTAATAAATCTTCCTCCCGGACCTCTCCCCAAATAATACATATAATTCAAATCGAGTTTAAGATAGCAATTAAATAAGAAAAAAATAAATTAAAAAAATAAGGAGTTAATAAAGTGCAAGAAAAAAGAAGAAACTACATCTACAAATAGTGTAGTTAGTGTTAGCCACACTAGCGTGGCTGGCCATCTAAGGACTTCCGTAGCCTTAGAAACAATTATTACTAGCTCCACGCTATAATAAAAAATTTAAAAATTCAATAAAAGTAATTTACGGGATTAATGTTAAAACTATTTTGGTCCAAAAGATTAGTAATCATGTATTGAGAGACTATTCCTCTCTTGGCTGAGTATTAGTCAAATGTTAGTCTGATGTAAAAAAAAGAATAAACACACAGTCACGGAGATCTTTAGTTCCTTCTTTACCCTCTCGCATGCCAACAATTCTTAAATTCTGACGTCTCTGGCGTCCCTCCAAGTCAATACATTTTTCAGTTACTTTATGCAGTAAATCTGATAAATGCTTGTTCTCGGCGAGAAGTGTTTCTATAGTTTGAGAGCTTGTTTCGGCAATTGACTCCAAATGAGTTACGGCTTCAGTTTATTGATCTATTGAGATGAAGGCAGGATCCAACTTAGCATTAAGTTTGGATTCAATCGAGTTCATTTTCTGATTTACTTCATTGATTTGTAAATCGAGGTTTACAGACATTTCCTCCTTCATGGTAGTCAATTCTACATGGACAAACTTAATGATTTTATCTTCAAAATCATTTATAAAACCTTTCAGTATTTATTTAATGTTCATTTGTTCTTTAAAGTTTTTCAATTCATCTCTTATACTTGCAGTTTCTTTGGTGATAAGGATTTGAAGTTCCTCCATTTCGCTTTTCTTTGTCTTTGGCTTCTGGGCCTTTGAAACATCCTCCTGGGATGACATTAAAACTGAGCCCAAGGCTTCGGTCGGGCCTGCTTCTTCCACCAGAGGTTTGGCCTTTCCGGTTATTTTAGTCGCTCCCTTCGTGGTGGACTGTTTTACCAACATTATATCAGATATCGCAGGTCTGATGACTCAAATATTTTAAGCCAGATTCTGATTGGAATTTGGATGATGTAGAAACTTTTTATTGCATACAGAGCTCTTCGAGCTTTCTCTTTTAATGCATTCACTGCCATGTTGAAGCTCCCTGATGCTGCAACAAGGAGACCAAGGTACGTATAGCTCATGGTGTGTTCGATAATGGTACCATTCAGGATAAATTGAGAGTGTGTCTCTCTCTCTCGGTCTCTCTCTCGGTCGCTCTCTCTCTCGGTCACTCTCTCTCTCGGTCACTCTGTCTCTCGGTCACTCTCTCTCGGTCTCTCTCTCTCGTCTCTCTGTCTCTCTGTCTCTCTCTCTCTCTCTCTCTCTCTGTCTCTCTCTCTGTCTCTCTCTCTCTCTCTCTCTCTCTCTCTCTCTCTCTCTGTCTCTCTCTCTCTGTCTCTCTGTCTCTCTCTCTCTCTCTCTCTCTCTGTCTCTCTGTCTCTCTGTCTCTCTGTCTCTCTGTCTCTCTCTCTCTCTCTCTCTCTCTGTCTCTCTATTTCTCTCTCGGCTCAACTCAATGCCCGGATGCTCGGCACCCCCCAGTTCAGTGTGCCCCCCCTTCTCCCAATTGCCTCCTCACCCCCTCCTCTCCCCTCACATCCCCCCCCTCCCCTCACAACCCCCTGTCCCTTCTCTCCCTCCCCACACTTCCACCGTCCTCACCCCATCCCCATTCCCCCACCTTGCTTCCACACCAACTCTCCCCTCCTTCCCCCCATCATATCACCCCTCTCACTCCCCCAACCCCCGCTCATCTCCCAACCCCCCCCCCCCCCCCCCCCCCCCACCACCCCCTCCCGCCCCCAGTCCTTCAAGCACTTGTAATGTTCACGAGTTAGTAATGTCCTGTTTGCTGGCTTGTGACTCTATGTGTTCCCCTCCTGCAGGGTTTAGGAGTTGTCGACGGAGATGTAAGCGGCCATTGAGGTGCCGGTGAGCCCCCCATCTGCCCGGTGTGCGGGCTGAGCTTCGAGGGGCTGAGCTTCGCTGGAGTACCACATGGCGGGGCACAACAAGAAGAAGCGTTATGAGTGTGACGTGTGTGGCATGGCCTGCCCGTGCCCGAGCAAGCTGGAGACCCACCAGCGGATGCACACGGGAGAACGCCCCTTCGACTGCTCAGAGTGTGAAAAGAGTTTCAAGACGGCCAATGTCCTGGCGGGCCACCGGCGGGTTCACACGGGCGAGAAGCCCTATGACTGCTCCACCTGCGGCAAGAGCTTTACCGGGTTGTCGGGGCTGTGCCAGCACCGGCAGGTGCACAGCAGTGAGCGGCCCTTCACCTGCTCCGACTGCGGCAAAGGCTTCAAGTCGTCCAAGGACCTGAAGGAGCACAGGCGCCTGCACACCGGGGAGTCCTACACCTGCAGCGAGTGCGGCAAGGGCTTCACCAGGTCCAGCAACCTGCTGGTGCACCAGCGCACCCACACCGGCGAGCGCCCCTACACCTGTGCCCACTGCGGCAAGGGCTTTGCCCACTCCGGCCACATGCTGGAACACCAGCGCACCCACACCGGCGAGCGCCCCTACACCTGTGTCCACTGCGGCAGGGGCTTTACCCACTCCAAGAGCCTGCTGACGCACCAGCGCACCCACACCGGCGAGCGCCCCTACACCTGTGCCCAGTGCGGCAAGGGCTTCATCAGCAACAGCAGCCTGCTGAAGCACCAGCACTCCCACACCGGCGAGCGCCCCTTCACCTGCACCCAGTGCGGCAAGGGCTTCACCCAATCCGGCCACCTGCTGATGCACCAGCGCACACACACCGGCGAGCGCCCCTACACCTGTGCCCAGTGCGGCAAGGGCTTCACCCAATCCAGCACCCTGCTGGTGCACCAGCACACCCACACCGGCGAGCGCCCCTACATTTGTACCCAGTGTGGCAAGGGCTTCACTCAGACCAGCACCCTGCTGGAGCACCAGCGCACCCACACCGGCGAGTGTCCCTAAACCTGCGCCCAGTGCGGCA
>NW_026575626.1:0-39050 GCF_028641065.1 Leucoraja erinaceus
ATGCCAGAAGAGAAACGGGGCCATTTTCGTTTGGCCCTCCCGGGGTACAAATGACCATTCCCTTGCATTGAATCTGAATCTTCAGGGAACAGCATGGAAAACGAAGAGCCCTGGCGGCACCAACCGGTCGCGCCCGACCACCGCATCCCCCGCCACAGGAGGACACCACTCCTACACACACTGGGGAACTCGTCACCTTACCAAGCCATTATCCTGCCCACCCTAACCCCCCTGTCCGTCGTGGCGGAGGGAGGAAACCAAAGCTCTGGAGCCCCACCCCACGCCGGTCTGGGTGTCCACGTACACAAACTGGTTGTGAACCTGTACCCCGAAGACCGCCGTAGTCGGGCTGGCACCCAGGGGTCTCTGCGCTGTAAGCAGGTAGTGCCCGATCAACACTCTACGGTCTGGCGCACCGACTCTAACCACTCAACAGGTGCCTAAAACCATATCACCCCTCCCACAATTACAGCACGGGAAACAGGCCATCTGGCCTGAGCATGTCCGTTGCCGAACAACCTTTTTTCCCTTAGCAACCCCGGCCTGCCCTCATACCAGCACCCTCCGTTTGGTCTGTTCCTGTCCCCCCCCTCCTGAATCTGCTGAGAATTGCCCCCGCCGTGTGTGTGTGCTTTTGGCGTGGTTAGAGGGGGGGGTTGTTTTTTTTTTCCCCGCGCTTTAGTGTGTGTAGATTTTTGCCACACCCCGCAACTGTCCGACTAGTCACGTCCTTCACGCCACCCTTCGCTGGACGCCCCCGTCGCCCAGGTTTATTAGTTTTATGGCCTTTTATCCCGCTAGTAGTTTTTCCAATCCCTCTCTCCACTGCGCGACTCTCGCAGCCCCGGGGTTTATACCGCAAACGAATTACAGGTAGTCCTGCTTTTTACCTTCACCGGGGTCGTCTTGCAGCCTCTGTCAACCGTTTCTCTCGCGCGTGGTACTTTTGGGCTCTTGTCGAGACAGCTAGCTCCGCCCCGCTTTTTCTGGGCATATTAGAGCCACCCTCCCGCGCCCTGATGCGACGATTCTTAACCCCCCGTGCATGGTTTTCACCAGGATCTCCCCTCGCACGCTCAGATCCCATCGGCCCCTTGCTTGCGCGCCCTTGCCCCCTGCCTCCTTCCCCCTTTGGGCTCTAATTAATCGGCGCCTTTTCCCACTTCCTGTTTACTGAGAAGATTTTATGGAATATGTTTGAGACCCGGGGCGTGATTTCCACCCCAAAGTCTACACATATTAAGATCACTGGTAAGAGTGAGGTATTCCTCTGCTCTCGTAATTAAGTTGACGTTTGAAATTTGTACACGTTGGGAACTAAACACATAGTTATAGCTTTTACTTTCAGGTCACCACGGTCGATGATTTTATGTTTGCTCCGCGCAAGGCGGATAGAATCGCTAACTGCCCTTATTCCGTCCTCTCATTTGAAAGACAAGTTAGTGGTCCCTTGTGCTGTCCATGATCACAGCGAGCGTTTTTTTTGTTATGTCCATCGAAAACACCACGTTGGTAGGGAAACAAGATGGTAATTTCGTAGAGCTGTGACATGCCGTGGTGACTTTTTAAATCTTGAGTAGAGAAGTGCGAATTAAGGTGTCAAATTAAACTTTTTTTATTGCTTTATATGATGGAGGATGTGGTGTAATTATGAGAGTGTGGTTGATTTTATCATCATCAAAATTTGTAACAGTGCTACCTCCCATTCCTTTCTCATCCATAGCCTATCGCCAAGTATTTTAAAGGATACCAAAACCTGCCTCACCCTTCATGGACGCTCATTCATCACCAGCTACCACTCTCGTGAGTAAAAAAAAAAAAGAGTCCGCACACCCTAAGTGTTACCCCTAAACTCTGGCCCGATTCTGAAGTCATGTCCTCTTGTTTTGGAATCTATCCTACTCAGTGGGAAAGAGGCTGATCCACGTCAATCTGTCTCATCCCTATCTAATTTCAAAAGACCTCTATCAATCCCCCTAACCTTCTTCGCTCGAGATAAAGAACAATGATTCAACTATATCTGTGTAACTTAGTTGTTGAAACCCAGGCAACATTCTAGTAACTCTCCTCTTACTCCTCTCTATTTTGTTGACTTGTCCTGTTGTCATTAGTTTAATAAACTGTCTTCACTGTCGAGAGGAAACCGTCTGTCTTTAGACTATCCGCAAATTTACTAATCCGTGTCCGAAGAACACGTACTAACCACCACCCCAACGTCCAAATCGTCCAAAATGCAAGTTTCCTCTCCCACAGAGAGGGTGGGAAACGCTCTGGCCAGAGGTGGTGGGTGGGGGGTGGGAGGTATTGCATCGATGGTTTCCCTGCCACCTGTTTCTCTCGCGGTTCACAGACTCGCCAGCCCGCCTGCCCACTGTTGCGGGCTGATAGAGTCTGTGTACCACGTGTACATGGAGTGCGTGAGGCTGCAGCCACTGTTTGAATATCTAAAGGGGCTGCTCCTTGCCTTCTGGCTGCATGTTTCACCCACCATCCTCGTCTTTGGACACCCTGTGCGTAGGGGAGAGGGTAGGGCTGAAGATGTCCTGGTTGGGTTGCTCCTGGGCCTGGCCAAGCTGGCCATCGCGAGTCACGGCACCAGACGCTGGAGGGCTCTACCAGAGCCAGCTGCCTGCCCCTTTTTCCGGGGTTACGTCCGTGGCCCGGGTGGGATTAGAAAGGGAATGCGCCTGTCTGTGGGCACCCTGAGGGGAGTTCCGGGCCGCTGGGCTCCGAAGGGTGTTGAATGCAGTAAAGAAAGCGAATGGTAATGTTAGCTTTCATTGCAAAAGGATTTGAGTAGAGGGGGAGGTGGATCTGTTTAATTCTCTGCAACAGAAAGCAGAGGAGGCCAATTCACGGGATGTTTTCAAGAGTGGCCGATTGGGAAACGGGGAGATGCAGCGAGACCTGTGGTGTCATGGTTTACACCAGTCAGTGAAGGTAGGCATGCAGGTGCAGCAGGCAGTAAAGAAAGCGAATGGTGTGTTAGCTTTCATTGCAAAAGGATTTGAGTATAGGATCAGGGAGGTTCTACTGCAGTTGTACAGGGTCTTGGTGCGAGCACCACACCTGGAGTATTGCGTACAGTTTTGGTCTCCAAATCTGGCGAAAGACATTATTGACCATAGAGGGCGTGCTAAGAGAAGGTTCACCCAGACTGATTCCTGGGATGTCAGGACTGTCTTATGAAGAAAGACTGGATAGACTTGGTTTATACTCTCTAGAATTTAGGAGATTGAGAGGGGATCTTATAGAAACTTACAAAATTCTTAAGGGGTTGGACAGGCTAGATGCAGGAAGATTGTTCCCGATGTTGGGGAAGTCCAGGACAGGGGTCCACAGCTTAAGGATAAGGGGGAAATCCTTTAAAACCGAGATGAGAAGAACTTTTTTTCACACAGAGAGTGGTGAATCTCTGGAACTCTCACCCACAGAGGGTAGTCGAGGCCAGTTCATTGGCTATATTTAAGAGGGAGTTAGATGTGGCCCTTGTGGCTAAGGGGATCGGGGGGTATGGAGAGAAGGCAGGTACGGGATACTGAGTTGGATGATCAGCCATGATCATATTGACTGGTGGTGCAGGCTCGAAGGGCCGAATGGCCTACTCCTGCACCTAATTTCTATGTGTGTATATTTCTATGTATCCTCAATAAGGATTGTATCATAATTGTATAATAGTTTATTATGGATATATGTTTGTATTGTATTTATGGTGGTGGGTTCTGGATTGTTTTATTGTAGTGTAAATATTATTTTTTAATAATTGAATACATTTTTTGATTAAAAAATAAAAAAAATAAAAAAAGGTGGTGGTGGAGGTCGATACAATAGTGGTGTTTAAGATAGGCACATGGACGAGCATGAGTTCAGTTTATTGTCCCGTGTAACGGGGTACAGTGAAAACCTTTTGTTGCGTGCTAACCAGTCAGCGGAAAGACAACACATGATTACAATCGAGCCGTTTACAGATGCTGGAAAATCGAAGGTACACAAAAATGCTGGAGAATCTCAGTGGGTGCAGCAGCATCTCCGGAGCGAAGGAGGTAGACTTCATCAGTTTGAAGAAGGGTTTCGGCCCTGAATGTTGCTTATCTCCTTCGATACTGCAGCACCCACTGAGTTTCTCCAGCATTTTTGTGTACCTTCGATTTTCCAGCATCTGCAGTTCCTTCTTAAACGTCACGTGAATAATGTTTGCTGCAAGATAAAGCCAGTAAAATCCTAGGATCATCAATGAGTAGAGCATTGAGTATAGAAGTTGGGATGTAATGTTAAAATTCTACAAGGCATTGGTGAGGCCAATTCTGGAGTATGGTGTACAATTTTGGTCGCCTAATTATAGGAAGGATGTCAACAAAATAGAGAGAGTACAGAGGACATTTACTAGAATGTTGCCTGGGTTTCAGCAACTAAGTTACAGAGAAAGGTTGAACAAGTTAGGGCTTTATTCTTTGGAGCGCAGAAGGTTAAGGGGGGACTTGATAGAGGTTTTTAAAATGATGAGAGGGATAGACAGAGTTGACGTGGAAAAGCTTTTCCCACTGAGAGTAGGGAAGATTCAAACAAGGGGACATGACTTGAGAATTAAGGGACTGAAGTGTAGGGGGAACATGAGGGGGGAACTTCTTTACTCAGAGAGTGGTAGCTGTGTGGAATGAGCTTCCAGTGAAGGTGGTGGAGGCAGGTTCGTTTTTATCATTTACAAAATAAATTGGATAGTTATATGGACGGGAAGGGAATGGAGGTTATGGTCTGAGCGCAGGTATATGGGACTAGGGGAGATTATGTTTTCGGCACGGACTAGAAGGGTCGAGATGGCCTGTTTCCGTGCTGTAATTGTTATATGTTATATGGTTATATGGTAATGAGGTAGATAGTAGTTCAGGACCGCTCTCTGGTTGTGGTGGGATGGTTCAGTTGCCTGATAACAGCTGGGAAGAAACTGTCCCTGAATCTGGAGGTGTGTGTTCGTTTTCACACTTCTGTTCCTTTTGCCCAATGGGAGGGGGGAGAAGCGGGTGTGACTGGTCCTTGACGATGCTGGTGGCCTTGCCGAGGCAGCATGAGGTGTAAATGGAACTTACACCATGAGGTGTAAATGGAACTTGGCAAAAACAGGAAAGCAGACTATTATCTAAATGGTGACCGATTGGGAAAAGGGGAGATGCAGCGAGACCGGGTGTCATGGTACACCAGTCATTGAAGGTAGGCATGCAGGTGCAGCAGGCAGTAAAGAAAGCGAATGGTATGTTAGCTTTCATTGCAAAAGGATTTGAGTATAGGAGCAGGGAATTTCTACTGCAGTTGTACAGGGTCTTGGTGAGACCACACCTGGAGTATTGCGTACAGTTTTGGTCTCCAAAGCTGAGGAAGGACATTATTGCCATAGAGGGAGTGCAGAGAAGGTTCACCAGACTGATTCCTAGGATGTCAGGACTGTCTTATGAAGAAAGACTGGATAGACTTGGTTTATACTCTCTAGAATTTAGGAGATTGAGAGGGGATCTTATAGAAACGTACAAAATTCTTAAGGGGTTGGACAGGCTAGATGCAGGAAGATTGCTCCCGATGTTGGGGAAGTCCAGGACAAGGGGTCACAGCTTAAGGATAAGGGGGAAATCCTTTAAAACCGAGATGAGAAGAACCTTTTTTCACACAGAGAGTGCTGAATCTCTGGAACTCTGCCGCTGCCAGGTTCAGAGGGTAGTCGAGGCCAGTGGCCTTGTGGTTATCAGGGGGTATTTAAGAGGGAGTTAGAGTTGGATGGCCCTTGTGGCCTACTAGGGAAAGGGGGATCTGGGGTATGGAGAGAAAGTAGGCAGCAGGTGCACAGGCAGTGAAGAACTGATGGTGATGTTAGCTTTCATTGCAAAAAGGATTTGAGTATAGGAGCAGGGAGGTTCTACTGCAGTTGTACAGGGTCAGGTACTCGAAGGCTCGAAGGGCCGAATGGCCTACTCCTGGACCTAATTTCTATCTTTCTATGTAAAAAGTAGTCAATGGAAGGGTGGTTGGTTATACTGAAGCAAACTTGCTCGGCTTTGGATTGTTGGAGGAAAGCAGAGCACTGGGAGAAGACCCATGGGGTCCCGGGGAGGACGTACAAACTGTGTACAGGCAGCGCCGTTCAACAGGATGGAACCCGGGTCTCTGGCACTGTAATCATTACCATAATCATACTTTATTAAACAAGTACGTTTGGCAACATATAAGGAAATTGATTTGCCGTACAGTCATATCAATAAAAAGATTAGGTTGAATAAGTTAGGTCTTTATTCTCTGGAGCGCAGAAGGTTAAGGGGGGACCTGATAGAGGTCTTTAAAATGATGAGAGGGATAGACAGAGTTGACGTGGACAAGCTTTTCCCTTTGAGAATAGGGAAGATTCAAACAAGGGGACATGACTTCAGAATTAAGGGACAGAAGTTTAGGGGTAATATGAGGGGGAACTTCTTTACTCAGAGAGTGGTGGCGGTGTGGAATGAGCTCCCAGTGGAAGTGGTGGAGGCAGGTTCATTGGTATCATTTAAAAATAAATTTGATAGGCATATGGATGAGAAGGGAATGGAGGGTTATGGTACGAGTGCAGGCAGGTGGGACTAAGGGGAAAAAAATTTGTTCGGCATGGACTTGTAGGGCCGAGATGGCCTGTTTCCGTGCTGTAATTGTTATATGGTTATATAAACAAGACACACAAAATACACAGTGACTCCTCCACATTCCTCACTGTGATGGAAGGCGAAAAAAAGTTCAATCTTTCCCTTCTTTGTCCTCCAGCAGTCAGGGGCCTTTAACCTGCCGTTGACAGGACAATGTTGGCTCCCGTAGCTGGCGGCGAGCCTCCTCGACGGGGTGACTCTCAGCTCCCGCGTGCCGGGGCTAGTCAAACGTCATGCGGCTTTGAAGCTTCCCCACGTCGGTCTCAACCCGAGACTTTGAGCTCCTTGATGATAAAGTGCGTAGGCCACGGTCCGAGCGTCGATCCCAGGCAAGGAATCGGCTCCGATGGTAAGTTCACGCCCAAAGTCAGTCCCGAGGAAGGCTCCACGATGTTAGGCCGCAGACCGAGCGGAGATACGACCCGGATAACAATCGCATCTCCAGCAAGGTAAGAGATTGAAAAAAAGTTTTTCCCGACCCCCCACCCCCACCCCCACATAAAACAAACCGGAGAACATTAACACAAACTTTTAAACACACTTTCTTCAGTCATAGCTGACCATGGGTGTCGCCAGGGTGCTATCTTGATGGAGGACATCTGTGTGTGACTTTATTTAACGTGGGGAGACTGGTGCCACCACACGTTCCTTGACAGATCTGGGTCAGGATCCAGTGGCATGAAGTCCAAGATGACCGGAGACCCTTTTCTGCTGCATGCTTCATCCGCCTTCCCAGCTGTTGTAATGTTCCACTAAGGTCAGCCATCGTCCTCCGCCTGTTCCACCGTTGAGGTCTTGGTTGGATTGCTCTTTGTCAGAGACCTCGCCCTCAACCTTACCGCCATGGGTGGCCCTACCAGGAGCATAGCTCCAGACGGCATCGCTCTTAGGATCTCACGACCACACAAGCTTCTCCACCACGACAAGGTGACAATCCACGGAGAACACACTAAAAATTACAAACAAAATAGGAAAAGGACAGACAGCCTGTCGGCGAGGCACCCATTGATGCGCCACCCAGCTGGAAGGCAGCAACTTTGCCACTGCGCCACTGTACATTTCTATGGATTTGACTACTGTAGAATTAAAGAAATTAGAAATCTTGATCAGTTAGGCAAGTGGGCCGAGGAATGGTAAATAGAGTTTAATTCAGAGAAGCGCAAGGTGTTGCATTTGGGGAAGACAATGGAGAAGATTACGGAGAGTCGGATTGTCAAGGAAGACTCTCTCTAACTTCTACAGGTGCACAGTAGAGAGCATGCTGACCAGTTGCATCGTGGCTTGGTTCGGCAACTTGAGCGCCCTGGAGATGAAAAGACTACAAAAAGTAGTAAACACTGCCCAGTCCATCATCGGCTCTGACCTTCCTTCCATCGAGGGGATTTATCACAGTCGCTGCCTCAAAAAGGCTGGCAGTATCATCAAAGACCCACACCATCCTGGCCACACATTCATCTCCCTGCTACCTTCAGGTAGAAGGTACAGGAGCCTGAAGACTGCAACAACCAGGTTCAGGAATAGCTACTTCCCCACAGCCATCAGGCTATTAAACCTGGCTCGGACAAAACTCTGAACATTAATAACCCATTATCTGTTATTTGCACTTGATAACCATATAACCATATAACAATTACAGCACGGAAACAGGCCATCTCGGCCCTACAAGTCCGTGCCGAACAAAAATGTTTTTCCCCTTAGTCCCACCTGCCTGCACTCATACCATAACCCTCCATTCCCTTCTCATCCATATGCCTATTCAATTTATTTTTAAATGATACCAATGAACCTGCCTCCACCACTTCCGCTGGAAGCTCATTCCACACCGCTACCACTCTCTGAGTAAAGAAGTTCCCCCTCATGTTACCCCTAAACTTCTGTCCCTTAATTCTGAAGTCATGTCCTCTTGTTTGAATCTTCCCTATTCTCAAAGGGAAAAGCTTGTCCACATCAACTCTGTCTATCCCTCTCATCATTTTAAAGACCTCCATCAAGTCCCCCCTTAACATTCTGCGCTCCAGAGAATAAAGACCTAACTTATTCAACCTATCTCTGTAACTTAGTTGTTGAAACCCAGGCAACATTCTAGTAAATCTCCTCTGTACTCTCTCTATTTTGTTGACATCCTTCCTATAATTGGGCGACCAAAATTGTACACCATACTCCAGATTTGGTCTCACCAATGTTTAAGAAGGAACTGCAGATGCTGGAGAATCGAAGGTTACACAAAAAAGCTGGAGAAACTCAGTGGGTGCAGCAGCATCTATGGAGCGAAGGAAATAGGCAACGTTTTCCGGCCGAAACGTCTGAAGAAGGGTTTCGGCCCGAAACGTTGCCTATTTCCTTCGCTCAATAGATGCTGCTGCACCCGCTGAGTTTCTCCAGCTTTTTTGTGTAACCTTGGTCTCACCAATGCCTTGTACAATTTTAACATTACATCCCAGCTTCTATACTCAATGCTCTGTTGATCAGTTTATTTATTCATGTGTGTATATATTTATATTATGGTATATGGACACACTTATCTGTTTTGTAACAAATGCCTACTATGTTCTGTGTGCTGAAGCAAAGCAAGAATTTCATTGTCCTATACAGGGACACATGTCAATAAACTCACTTGAACTTGAACCAGGTCCGGGGTTTCAAAGTGAACAGTAAATCCCTGGACAGTGTTGTCGAATCGTGGGTTGAAGGAGTACAAGATCAGTTCCCTGGAAGTAGCGTTGCATGTAGATAGGGTGGAGAACAAGGCTTTGACATGCTGGCCCTCATCAGTCAGCAGTTGGGACATTATGTTACAATTGTACAAGATGTTGGTGAGGTTGCCCTTGGAGTATTGTGTTGAGTTTTGGTACAAGAACAAGGTTGTTAAGCTGGAAAGAGATAATGTTGTCAGACTCGAGGGCCTGAGCGCTCGGGAGAGATGGGCAGGCTAGGATTTTATTCCTTGGTGCACAGGAGGCTGAGGAGTGAACTTATAGGCGTGTATAAAATCATGGGAGGAATAGATGGGATGAATTCGTAGTCATTTACCCAGGGTAAGGGAATCAAAAAGCAGACGACATTGGTTTACGGTGAGAGCGGAATGATTTAATAGGAACCTGATGGGAAAGATTTAATAAGAACCTAAGAGGCAGGTTTTTCCACACAGAAGGGTGGTGGGGAATATGGAATGAGCCAGAGGAGGTACTTGAGGCAGGGACGATACAACATTTAAAAACACATTTGGACAGGTACGCTAATAGGAAGGTTTTGGAGGGATATGGCCCAAATGCAGGCAGGTGGGACAAGCGAAGATGGGGCATCCTTGTCGGCATGGACAAGTAGGCCAAAGGGCCTGTTTTGTGAACCCTGTCCAAAGCCTCCAATCCTTCCGATAATGGGGTGACCACAACTGCATACAATACTCAAAATGTGTAGGAAGGAACTGCAGATGCCGGTTTAAACCGAAGATAGACACAAAATGCTGGAGTAACTCAGCGGGACGGGCAGCATCTCTGGAGAGAAGGAATGGGTGATGTTTTGGGTCGAGACCCTTCTTCATACTTCAGAGGGAGATACATAGATAAGAATGTAAATCCTAAGGGTTTCTACAGCAATATTAATAGCAAAAGGATAACGAGGGATAAAGTTGGTCCATTAGAGAGTCAGAGTGGACAGCTATCTGCAGAGCCAAAAGAGATGGGGGAGGTATTGAACAATTTTTTTTCTTCGGTATTCACCAAGGAGAATGATATTGAATTATGTGAGGTAAGGGAAACAAGTAGAGTAGCTATGGAAACTATGAGGATCAAAGAAGAGGAAGTACTGACACTTTTGAGAAATATAAAAGTGGATAAGTCTCCAGGTCCGGACAGGATATTCCCTAGGACATTGAGGGAAGTTAGTGTAGAAATAGCAGGGGCTATGACAGAAATATTTCCAATGTCATTAAAAACGGGAATAGTGCCGGAGGATTGGCGTACTGCGCATGTTGTTCCATTGTTTAAAAAGGGGTCTAAGAGTAAACCTAGCAATTATAGACCTGTTAGATTGACATCAGTGGTGGGCAAATTAATGGAAAGGATACTTAGAGATAATATATATAAGCATCTGGATAAACAGGGTCTGATTAGGAACAGTCAACATGGATTTGTGCCTGGAAGGTCATGTTTGACTAATCTTCTTGTTTTTTTTGAAGAGGTTACTAGGGAAATTGATGAGGGTAAAGCAGTGGATGTTGTATACATGGACTTCAGTAAGGCCTTTGACAAGGTTCCTCACGGAAGGTTGGTTAAGAAGGTTCAATGGTTGGGGATTAATGGAGGAGTAGCAAGATGGATTCAACAGTGGCTGAATGGGAGATGCCAGAGAGTAATGGTGGGTGGTTGTTTGTCAGGTTGGAGGCCAGTGACTAGTGGGGTGCCACAGGGATCTGTGTTGGGTCCACTGTTGTTTGTCATGTACATCAATGATCTGGATGATGGTGTGGTAAATTGGATTAGTAAGTATGCAGATGATACTAAGATAGGTGGGGTTGTGGATAATGAAGTAGATTTTCAAAGTCTACAGAGAGATTTATGCCAGTTGGAAGAGTGGGCTGAAAGATGGCAGATGGAGTTTAATGCTGATAAGTGTGAGGTGCTACATCTTGGCAGGACAAATCAAAATAGGACGTACATGGTAAATGGTAGGGAATTGAAGAATGCAGGTGAACAGAGGGATCTGGGAATAACTGTGCACAGTTCCCTGAAAGTGGAATCTCATGTAGATAAGGTGGTAAAGAAAGCTTTTGGTGTGCTGGCCTTTATAAATCAGAGCATTGAGTATAGAAGTTGGGATGTAATGTTAAAATTGTACAAGGCATTGGTGAGGCCAATTTTGGAGTATGGTGTTCAATTTTGGTCGCCCAATTATAGGAAGGATGTCAACAAAATAGAGAGAGTACAGAGGAGATTTACTAGAATGTTGCCTGGGTTTCAGCAACTAAGTTACAGAGAAAGGTTGAACAAGTTAGGGCTTTATTCTTTGGAGCGCAGAAGGTTAAGGGGGGACTTGATAGAGGTTTTTAAGATGATGAAAGGGATAGACAGAGTTGACGTGGATAAGCTTTTCCCACTGAGAGTTGGGAAGATTCAAACAAGGGGACATGACTTGAGAATTAAGGGACAGAAGTTTAGGGGTAACATGAGGGAGAACTTCTTTACTCAGAGAGTGGTGGCTGTGTGGAATGAGCTTCCAGTGAAGGTGGTGGAGGCAGGTTCGTTTTTATCATTTAAAAATAAATTTGATAGTTATATGGACGGGAAAGGTATGGAGGGTTATGGTCTGAACGCAGGTGTATGGGACTAGGGGAGAATACGTGTTCGGCATGGACTAGAAGGGTCGAGATGGCCTGTTTCCATGCTGTAATTGTTATATGGTTATATGGTTATAAAGTCAAAACAGGGCAAAGGGAATGTGGACCAAGGAAAATGTGGAATAGATGATTGTTAGCTCGGAGAAGCAATCAGAGATAAAATGTAGTCAGAGACAGTAATATTGGTCGGAGAACTGGGAAGGGGGAGGGATGGAGAGAGAGAGAAAGCAAGGGTTACTTGAAGTTAGAGAAGTCAATGTTCATACTGCTGGGGTGTAAGCTGCCCAAGTGAAATATGAGGTGCTGTTCCTCCAATTTGTAATTTGACTCCCCCGACATCGGGAACATTTTTCCGAATCAGTCCAGAACCAGGGGTCACAGTTTAAGAATAAGGGGTCGGCTATTTAGGATTGAGATGAGGAAAAACGTTTTCACCTGGAGAGATGTGAATCTGTGGGATTCTCTGCCACAGAAGGCAGTGGAGGCCGATACACTGGATGTTTTCAAGAGAGAGTTAGATTTAACTATTAGGGCTAACGGAATCAAGGGATATGGGGAGAAAGCAGAAACATGGTATTGATTGTGGATGATCAGCCAATGGCGGTGCTGCCCCGAAGGGCCGAATGGCCTACTCCTCCTATTTTCTATGTAAGGGTGGACCTCATTGAAACCAATAATGAACAGCCTGAATAGAGTGGATGTGGGGAAGATGTTTCCAATAGTGGGAGAGGCTAGGACCAGAGGAAGCAGCCTCAGAATAAACCTTTACAATGGAGATGAGGAGGAATTTCTTTCATCAGATGGTTTTGAATCTGTGGAATTCATTGCCACAGACGGCCGTGGAGGTCATATTAAAGTGGAGATTGATTCGTTCATGATTAGTAAGGGAGTCTGTTATGGGAAGAAGGCAGGAGAATGGGGTGGAGAGGGAATGATGGATCAGCCATGATTGAATGGCGGATTAGACTCGATGGGCCAAATGGCCTGATTCTGATCCTATGACAGGAACTTAGCGAGAGGGTGGTGAATCTGTGGAATTCATTGCCACAGACTATCGTGGAGGCCAAGACATTGGGTGGAGGAGATTGATAGGTGCTTGATTAGTCAGGCAGTCAAAGGTTGGAGAATGGAGAGAGAGAAAGATAGATCAGCCACGATTGAATGGTGGAGTAGACTCCATGGGCCGAATAACCTAAATTCTGCTCCAATGTCTTATGGTCTAGGTAACCTTCCGCACTTTAACAAGGGCTGCAGGCCTTACAGCGCCAGAGACCCGGGTTCCCATCTTGACTACGGGTGCTGTCTGTACGGAGTTTGCACGCTAGGCGGCACGACTCTCGTCAGCAGCGGCCTCTGCAGCCCGCCTGCGTTTTTTTTATTTTTTGTCTAGGTTTTTATGTAGTTTTTGTTATTTTTTTGTTGGGGTGTGTGTGTGGGGGGGGGGTTGGGGGAGGGATGGGGCAACTTTTAAATCTCTCCCTGCACGGGAGACCCGACCTTTTCTTTGTCGGGTCTCCGTTGTAGTTGGGGCTGCAACGAGGAGCGGCCTCCAACAGGAAGACCGGGGGCTCTGGTGCCGACGACTCACCTCACCGTCGCGGAGCTGGCCGAGTCCGGAGCGGGTGGAGCGGTGGTGGAGCGCTGCTGCTGCTGCGGCCCGACCTCCGGAGATTCGGAGGCTGAAACTGCGGGTCTGGCGGACGGCGGCACCGGGAGCCCGCGGGTCCCTGGAGGGAGACCGCTTTTCAGGGCTCGTGCAACAGGCGACTTCTCCCGCCCGAGTTGCGGGGTCGAAGAGCTCCTGGAGCGGGGCCTTACAGCACCGCCCCACGCGGCTTGGAATGGCCGCGGGACTCTGCGAGCGCCCGCCGGGGGCTCCAACATCAAGACCCGGTGTGCGACCTTGCATCACCCGGCGTGGCTTTAATGGCCGCGGGACAATCGCCATCGCCAGCCGGGGGCTTCAACTTTGACTCTGACATCGGGGGGGGGGGAGTGCAGTGGAGAGATAAGTTTTTTGGCCTTCCATCACAGCAATGTGATGGATGTTTATGTAAATTATGTTGTGTCTTGGGTCTATTTGTTTGTAGTGTATGGCTGCAGAAACGTCATTTCGTTTGGACCTCAAGGGGTCCAAATGACAAATAAATTGAATCTTGAATCTTCTCTCCGTGACCAGCGTAGGTTTGCTCCGAAATGTTCGGTTTCCTCCCACACGCCAAAGACGTGCAGGTTTGTAGGTTAATTGGCTTGGTCTACGTGTAAATTGTCCCTAGTGTGTGTAGGATAGTGTTAATGTGTTGTGATCGCTGGTCGACGTGAACAAAACAAAAACTAATATCATCGTCTATGTCTCTCGTTTTCCTTTCCCCATGACTCGCCGTCTGAAGAAAGGGTCCCGACCCGAAACATCACCCATCCCTTTTCTCCAGAGATGCTGTGTGTTGCCAAGCTTTCCGTGTCTGGACTACCTGTCCCCTCCACTGGTCCGCTCTCACCCCCCCCACCAACCAACACACACAGAGCTGCTCCCTGGCAAAGAGGGCACTGTGGTATTCTTTTGGGGCAGAATTCTTTTATTCTTCTTTTAGGAAGAATAAAACGGACATGGTACCATTGATTATCAGAGGGGACTATGTGGAGAGGGTGGCGGATTTCCGCTTCCTGGGAATCCATATTGAGGAGGACCTGACGTGGAGCGTGAACACCACTGCGCTGCTGAAAAAGGTCCAGCAGAGACTGCACTTCCTTAGGGTGCTCAGGAAGAATAACATCACTCAGAGACTGCTGCTGTCCTTTTATCGGTGCTCCATTGAGAGCATACTGACATACTGTGTATTCGTGTGGTACACCAGCTGCACAGCGGCTCGGAGGAAAGCGCTCCAGAGGGCCATTGACAACGCCCAGAGGATTGTCGGCTGCCCTCTCCTTACCTTGGAGGACTTACACAGTTCCCGCTGCATCAAAAAATCCCAGAGTATCATAAAGGACATTTCCCACCCCGGACACTCCCTGTTTGAACTGTTGCCGTCAGGCAGACGGCACAGATCTACAAGGACAAGGACAAACAGACAAACAGTTTTTACCCCACTGCTATAAAAGCACTAAATGTAGCCGCCAAGGAACGCAGGGGCGATACATACTAAGGGACTGTGGTACACTGTGAAATCGACAGAAGGATGGAGGGTTGGGTGTTTATGCGTGCTATTTTCGTGATATTTATTTTAGTTGTTTATCTTTTAATATTTTATCTTGTATGTATCGTTAGCTTTTAGAAATGTTTGAATGGTGCACTGACTGGCTGACATTTTTAAATTTTGTTGTACATGGTTCATGTTACAATGACAATAAAGAAACTATTCTATTCTCTCACCTGCCGGAAGCCAGGTCCCCGGCTGCCCCCCGTGCCGCTCCACCAGGATGTCGATCAGTTGCCGCTGCGTGTTGTGCACCAGGTTTTGCCCGGGGAACAGTCGGTGGGGTTTTAAGGTCCTGACGAGTCTCTGGGCCAGGTCGGCGGTGGGCGGTGGCGGTGGGACCTCCTGCCTCGTCGGTTCTGGGTGCCGTTGGCCGCCCGTCTCCACCGGCGCAGTGTTGCGGTGGTTGTCTCCCAGCGGCGTGCAAGGTTCGTGCCGCTGCGGGGAAGCCGTGGTCCCCGCCTGCGCGGGCGTGCAGCTCCGGTCCTGCACTGCGTCTGTCGCTACCACAGCTGCCGGCTCCTGGGAGCGTTCTCGTACCGGCTGCCCCTTCAACAGCCGCTCGATGTCGAGGGACTTGACCTCTTTGTTGAAGATCCCCATGTGCTGGGTGAGTCTGTTCTGCGTTATAAGCCAGCCAGGGTTGAGGGAGGGTTTGGGGACGGGCGCCCGGCGGCTGCCGACAGCTCTGCGGTGACTCTGGTCAGTGGCAGGCACGGCCTGGGCTAGGCGGGCTGGGGCCTTGCACCGAAACAGCTTCTCCACCACCTTCTTGCCAAATTTTGCCCGGTTCAGCTCCCTCCTGGTCTTCTTGCGTTTGACTTTGACGACCGTGTTCTGAGGGTCGCCGGCCTTCGGCGACTCCTGGGCCTGGCGGGAGGTTGTGGCCGCGGTGTGCGAACGGTGCTTTTCCTTCGGCTCGCCCAGCACCGCCTGGAAGTAGCGCAGAATCCTGGTCCTGTTGCGCTTTTGCTGGCACTGGTCACTCATGGCCACCATCACTGTCTCAGCCCCTGCAATAGAGTCGTACAGTTATCCAGTCATCAAGTTTAGTTCAGAGATACAGCATGGATACAGGCCCTTCAGCCCACCAGCGATCCCCACACACTAATACTATCCTACACACACTGGGGACAATTGACATTCATACCAAGCCAATAAAGATCTCAAAGAAAATCTGCACAGGTCACGCACGGGGAGAAGGTACAAACTCGACAGCACCCGTAGTCGGGACATTATATTTTGGAGTTGCTCGTTCTACACTGGCTCGTCTCCAGTTGGTTCAGAATGCTGCTGCTCGCCGTTTAACAGGGACTCGAAAGAGGGAGCACATATCGCCAATTCTGGCCTCCTTACACTGGCTCCCGGTGCACTTTCGAGTTCATTTTAAGATACTGTTATTTGTTTTTAAATCTCTGAATGGGCTCGCCCCGCCTTACCTCTCTGAGCTTCTCCACCCACACGCTCCTGCCCGGTCCCTCAGGTCAGCTGGTCAGCTGCTCCTGGAGGTACCGAGGTCTAATCGGAGGCTCAGAGGGGATAGAGCCTTATCTGTTGCTGCTCCGGCACTCTGGAACACCCTGCCGTTGCACATCAGACAGGCCCCCTCACTGTCCATCTTCAAATCCAGTGTTAAAACACATTTGTACTCCCTGGCTTTTGACCTGCCTGAGACTTTGCTTCTGTTTGTGGTGTTTTTAATGTTTCTTTATTTTACATGTCTTTTCCTACTATTTCTTTTGATTGTTATTTTTGGTGTGTATTAACTTTTTTGTCAATGATTAGTGATGTACAGCACTTTGTTGCAGCTATGTTTGTTTTTAAAGTGCTCTATAAATAAAATTATTATTATTATTATTATTTTAGAGTCATTGAGTTTAGTTTAGAGATACAGTGGAGTAGCAGGCCCTTCGGCCCACCAGCGATCCCTATCCTACACACACTGGGGACAATTGACATTTATACCAAGCCATTAACCCACAGGGTGGGAGATTGCAACCTTCAGGTAGTCCGCCCTGTATCGACGAATGCAATCAATCTGGTGTGCAAAATAGAAACAAAGAAACATAGAAAATAGGTGCAGGAGGAGGCCATTCAGCCCTTCGAGTCAGCACCGCCATTCATTGTGATCAGGGCTGATCGTCCCCTATCAATAACCCGTGCCTGCCTTCTCCCCATATCCCTTGACTCCACTAATAGAAACATAGAAAATAAAGGTGCAGGAGGAGGTCATTCGGCCCCAATCAAATAAGATCAAATAGAACAAGTTGTCCTACAACTTTAGGCTGTGCATGCCATACGCAAGAAGAAGACGTTTAACCCACAAACCTCTACATCTTTTTTTTTTTTTTTTTTTTTTTTAAATATAGCCAATGAACTGGCCTCAACTACCCTCTGTGGCAGAGAGTTCCAGAGAGTATAAACCAAGTCTATCCAGTCTTTCTTCATAAGACAGTCCTGACATCCCAGGAATCAGTCTGGTGAACCTTCTCTGCACTCCCTCTATGGCAATAATGTCCTTCCTAAGATTTGGAGACCAAAACTGTACGCAATACTCCAGGTGTGGTCTCACCAAGACCCTGTACAATTGCAGTAGAACCTCCCTGCTCCTATACTCAAATCCTTTTGCTATGAAAGCTAACATACCATTCGCTTTCTTCACTGCCTGCTGCACCTGCATGCCTACTTTCAATGACTGGTGTACCATGACACCCAGGTCTCGCTGCATCTCCCCTTTTCCTAATCGGCCACCTTTTAGATAATAGTCTGCTTTCCTGTTTTTGCCACCAAAATGGATAACCTCACATTTATCCACATGATACTGAATTTGCCAAACATTTTCCCACTCACCCAGCCTATCCAAGTCACCTTGCAGTCTCCTAGCATCCTCCTCACAGCTAACACTGCCCCCCAGCTTAGTGTCATCCGCAAACTTGGAGATATTGCCTTCAATTCCCTCATCCAGATCATTAATATATATTGTAAATAGCTGGGGTCCCAGCACTGAGCCTTGCGGTACCCCCACTAGTCACTGCCTGCAATTGTGAAAAGGACCCGTTTACTCCTACTCTTTGCTTCCTGTTTGCCAGCCAGTTCTCTATCCACATCAATACTGAACCCCCAATGTTGTGTGCTTTAAGTTTGTATACTAATCTCTTATGTGGGACCTTGTCGAAAGCCTTCTGGAAGTCCAGATACACCACATCCACTGGTTCTCCCCTATCCACGCTACTAGTTACATCCTCAGTACTGGGACCCCAGCTATTTACAATATATATTAATGATCTGGATGAGGGAATTGAAGGCAATATCACCAAGTTTGCGGATGACACTAAGCTGGGGGGCAGTGTTAGGTGTGAGGATGCTAGGAGACTGCAAGGTGACTTGGATAGGCTGGGTGAGTGGGCAAATGTTTGGCAGATGCAGTATAATGTGGATAAATGTGAGGTTATCCATTTTGGTGGCAAAAACGGGAAAGCAGATTATTATCTAAATGGTGGCCGATTGGGAAAGGGGGAGATGCAGCGAGACCTGGGTGTCATGGTACACCAGTCATTGAAGGTAGGCATGCAGGTGCAGCAGGCAGTAAAGAAAGCGAATGGTATGTTGGCTTTCATAGCAAGAGGATTTGAGTATAGGAGCAGGGAGGTTCTACTGCAGTTGTACAGGGTCTTGGTGAGACCACACTTGGAGTATTGCGTGCAGTTTTGGTCTCCAAATCTGAGGAAGGACATTATTGCCATTGAGGGAGTGCAGAGAAGGTTCACCAGACTGATTCCTGGGATGTCAGGACTGTCTTATTAAGAAAGACTGGATAGACTTGGTTTATACTCTCTAGAATTTAGGAGATTGAGAGGGGATCTTATAGAAACTTACAAAATTCTTAAGGGGTTGGACAGGCTAGATGCAGGAAGATTGTTCCCGATGTTGGGGAAGTCCAGGACAAGGGGTCACAGCTTAAGGATAAGGGGGAAATCCTTTAAAACCGAGATGAGGAGAAACTTTTTTCACACAGAGAGTGGTGAATCTCTGGAACTCTCTGCCGCAGAGGGTAGTTGAGGCCAGTTCATTGGCTATATTTAAGAGGGAGTTAGATGTGGCCCTTGTGGCTAAGGGGATCAGAGGGTATGGAGAGAAGGCAGGTACGGGATACTGAGTTGGATGATCAGCCATGATCATATTGAATGGCGGTGCAGGCTCGAAGGGCCGAATGGCCTGCTCCTGCACCTAATTTCTATGTTTCTATGTTTCTATGAAAAATTCTATAAGATTCGTCTCCTGATAACTAATACTCTGTAATCCAGGCAGTATTCTGGTCAACCTGTTCTACACCCTCTCCAAAGCCTCCACATCCTTCCTGTAATGGGGCAACCAGTGGTAGAGTTGATGCTCACAGCATCAGAGAACCCAGTTCCAACCTGACCTGAACTACTATCTTGGTGACCCTCGGACTATCCTTGATTGGACTTTGCTGACTTTACCTTGCACTAAACATTATTCCCCTATCCTGAAGAAGGGCCTCAACCCGAAATGTCACCCATTCCTTCTCTCCATAGAAGTTGCCTGTCCTACTGAGTTACTCCAGCATTTTGTATCTATCTTTGGTTTAAACCAGCATCTGCAGTTTCTTCTCACACATTCCCTTATCCTGTATCTGTGCACTGTAAACGTGCCAATTGTAATCATATGCCGTCTTTCCATTGACTGGTTAGATTTAGCTCTGAGGGCTAACTGAATCAAGAGATAGGGGAAAAGGCAGGAACAGGGTATTGATTGTGGATGATCAGCCATGATCATATTGAATGGCGGTGCTGGCCCTCTGTCCCCACCCCTTCTCCCCGTTTTCCCCCCCCCCCCCCCTCTCCTCCCCGTCCCCAACCCCTCTCACTGTCCCCATCCTTATCCCCTCTCCCCGTCCCCATCCCTATCCCCTCCTCTCCCCACCCCCTCTCCCTGTCCCCGTCCCCTATCACTGTCCCCACCCACTCTCCCTCTCTGTCCCCCCCACCCCCTCTCCCTGTCCCCCACCCCCCACTCCCTGTCCCCCCCTCTCCTCTCCCTGTCCCCACCCCTGTCCGTACCCCTCTCCCTGTCCCCACCCCCCTCTCCCTGTCCCTGTGCCCACCCCCTCCCCCCCCCCTGTCCCCACCCCCTCCCCCTCTCCCCTCCCCCTCTCTCCCTGTCCCCCCACCCTCTCTCCCTGTCCCCCCCCCCCCCTCCCCCTCTCCCTGTCCCCCCCCCCCTCTCCCTGTCCCCACCCCCTCTCCCTTCCTGTCCCCACCCCTCCCCCCTCCCTGTCCCCACCCTCTCTCCCTTTCCCCCCACCCCCTCTCCCCTCTCCCTCTCCCTGTCGCCTCCCCCTCTCCCTGTCCCCTCCCCCTCTTCCCTGTCCCCCCTTTTTTTCCTTCTCTCTCCCTGTCCCTTTTCCCTCCTCCCTCTCCCTTCTCCCCCCCCCTCTCCCTGTCCCCTCTCCCTCTCCCTTTTCCCTTCCCTCTCTCCCTGTCCTCTCCCTCTTCTCTCCCTCTCCCCTCTCTCCTCTCCCTTTCCTCCCCCTCGCCCTCTCTTTCTCTCTCCCCTCCCCTCCCCCTCCCTCTCTCCCTCTCTCTTCTTCCCTTTTTTTCTCCTGTCCCCACTTTCCCCCCTCTCTCCCTGTCCCCTCTTCTTCTCCCTCTCTCTCCCCCTCTCTCTTTGTCCCCTCTCTCCTCTCTCTTCTTCCCCTCCCTCTCCTCCCTCCTTCTTTTCCCCCCTCCCTGTCCTCCTTCTCCCCCTCCCTCTCTCTCCCCTCTCCCCTTCCCCCCTCCCCTTTCCCTCCCCTCTCCCTCTCCCTCCCCTCTCTCTTTCCTCCCTCCTCTCTCCTCCTCTCCCTCCCCTCTCCCTCTCTCCCCCCTCCCCCCCCTCCCTCTCCTCTCCTCTCCCTCCCCCCTCTCCTTCCCTCTCCTCCTCTCTCTCTCCCCTCTCTCCTTTCTCCTCCCCTCTCCCTCTCCCTCTCTCCTCTCCCTTCCTCTCTCCCTTTCTCCCTCTCCCCTCTCCCTTTTTGTCTTTCTCCCTCTGTTCTTCTCCTTTCTCCCCTCTCCCCTCCCTTCTTCCTCTTTCTCCCCTCCCCCCTCCCCCCTCTCCCTTCCCCTCTTTTCCCCTCCTCCCTCTCCCCTCCCTTTCTCTCCCCTCTCTCTCTCCCTCTCTCTCTCCTTCTCTCTCTCTGTCTCCCTCCTTCTCCCCCTCTCCCCCTCGTCTCTCTCCTCCACTCCCTTCTCCCCTCCTCCCCCCCCTTCCTCCCCTCTTCTCTCCCCTCCTCCCTCTCTCTCTTCCCTCTCCCCACTCCTCTCGCTCCCCTCCTCTCTCTCTCCCCTCTCTCTTCTCTCTCTCTTCCTCGGTTCTTCTCCCCCTTCTCCCCTCCTCTCCTCCCTCTGTTCTTCTCTCTCTTTTTCTCTTCCTCTCCTCCTTCTCCTCCCTCTCCCCTCTCTTCCTCCTTCTCTTCTCTCCTCTCTCCCTCCCTCCTTTTCTCCCTTCTCCCTCTCCCTCTCCCCTCTCCTCCCCCTCTCTCCCTCTCCCCTCCCCCTCCCCCTTTCCCCTCTCCCCCTCTCCCTTTCCCTCCCCCTCCTTTCTTCTCTCCCCCCCTCTCTCTCTCTTCTCCTCCCTCTTCTTCTCCCCTTCCTTTCCCTCTTTTTCTTGTCCCTCCCTTCTTTTCTCTCCCTCTCTCTCCTTCCTCTCCTTCCCCTCCTCTCCCCCTTCCCCTCTCCCCTCCCTCTCTCTCTCTTCCCTCTCCTCTCTCTTCTCCCCCTCTCCCTCTCCCTCTCCCCTCCCTCTCCCCTCCTCCTCTCTTCTCTTTCTCCCCCCCCTTCTCTCCCCTTCCCCTCTCTCTCTCCTTTATTCTCTCTCCCCTCCCCCTCTTCCTCTACTCCCTCCCTCCCTCCTTCCTCCCTCCCCTCTTCTCCCCTTTTTCTCCTCCTCTCCTTTTCTTCTCTTCTCCTCTCCTTCTCCCTCTGTCCCTTTCCCCTCTCTCTTTTCCCTCTCCCTGTCCTCTCCCCCTCTCCCTCTCCCTTCTCCCTCTCTCCTCTCTTCCCTCCCCTCCTCTTCCCCTCTTCTCTCCCTCTCTCTCTCTCCCTCTCCCTTTTCCCCCTCCTCTTTCTTCTTCTCCTCTCCTCTCTCTCCCTCTTCCTCCCTCCCCTTCCTCCTTCCCCCCTGCCTTCTTCTTTCTTCTCTCTCCCTCCCTCCCTTTTCTCTCCTTTCCCTCTCTTTTCCTCTTCCTCTCTCCGTCCCTCCCTCTCCCCCTCCCCTCCCCCTTTTCTCCCCTCCCCCTCCCCTCCCTCTCTCCCTGTTCCCCTCCCCCTCCCTCCTCTCCCTTCCCTCCCCCTCCTCCCCTCCTCTGTCCCTCCTCTTTTCCTCCTTCTCTCTTCTCCCTTCTCTCTTTCTCCCCTCCCCCTCCCTCTCCCTTCCCCTCTCCCCTCCCCTTCTCCTCCTCCTCTCCCCCTGCTCCCTTTCTCCCTCTCCTTTCTTTCTCCCTCCCCTCTCCCTCCCTCCTCTCTCTCCTCCTCCCTTTCCCCTCCCTCCCCTCCCTCTCCCTCTCTTTCCTCTTCCCTAGTCTGTCCTTCTCCCCTTCTCCTTCTTCCCCCCCTCCTTCTTCCCTCTTTCCTCTTCCCTCCCCTCCCTCCCTTCTTCTCCCCCTCTCCCGGTCCCCTCTCCTCTCCTTTTCCCCCCTCCCTCCCTCCTCCCTTCTCCTCTCTCCCTCCTCCCCTCTCCCCCTCCCTTTATTTCTTCCCCTCTCCCATTCCCCCTTTCCCCTCTCCCTCCCTTCTCTTTCTGTCCCTCCCTCTCCCCTTTCTCCTCCTCCTCTCCCCTCCCCCTCCCCTCCTTCCTCCCCTCTCCTTCTCCTCTCCCTGTTCCCTCTCCTCCTCCCCTTCCCTCCTTCTCTCCTCTCTCCTCTCCTCCTGTTTCTCTCTCCCCTCTTCTTTCTCTCCTCCTCTCCCCCTCTCCCCCCTCTTTCTCTCCCCTTTCCTCTCTCTTCTCCCCTTCTTCTTCTCCTCTTCTTCTCTCCCTCTGTCTCTTCTCCCTTCTCCTCCCTGTTCCCCTCTGCCCCCTCTTTCCCTCCTCTCTTCCCCCTTCCTTTCTTTCTCCCTCTCCTCCCCCCCTCTCTCTCTCCCTCCCTTCTCTCCCTGTCCCCTCCCCCTCTCCCTGTTTCTGTCTTTCCTCTCCTCTCCTACTCCCTCCTCTTCTTCTTCCTGTTTCCCTCCCCTTTCTCCTCTCCCCTCCCTCTCTCTCCCTGTCCTTTCTCTCTCACCTTTCCCCTCTCCCTCCTCCCTCCCCTCTCCTGTCCCCTCTCCCTCTCCCTGTCCCCTCTTTCCCTCGTCCCTCTCCTTTCTCCCTCTCTCCCCCTCTTCTTCCCTTCTCCTCTCTGTCCCCCCCCCCTCTCCCCTCTCCTCTCCTCCTTTTCTCTCTCGTCTCCTCTTCCTCTCTCCCTCTCTTCCTCTCTCCCTCTCTCCCCCCCCCTTCCCTGTCCTCACCTCCCTCTTTCTTCTCCCTCTCTCCTCCTCCCTCCCTCTCTTTCTCTCCTCTCCCTCCCTTTCCCTCTCCCTCCTCTTCTCTCCCTCTCTCCTCTCCCTCTCTTTCCTCTCTCCCCCTCTTCATTCCCCTCCCTCTTTCTCTCCTCCCCTCCCCTTCCTCTCTTCTCTCTTCCCGCCTCTCTCTTCCCCTCCCCTCTCTCCTCTCTCCTTTTCCCTCCCCCCTCTCTCTCTTCTCCTCCCCCTCTCCCCTTCCCCTCCTTCTCTTCCTTTCCCCTTCCCTCCTTTTCTTTCTGTCCCCCTCCTCTCCTCTCCCTCCCCCTCTCTTTCTCCCTCCCTCTCTCTCCTCTTTCCCCCCCTCCCTCTCCCTTTTCTCTCCTTCTCCCTCTCCCTCTTTCCTCTCCCCCTCTCCCATCTCCCTCCTCTCCCCTCCCCTCCCTCCTCTCTCCCTCCCTCTTCTTCCCTCTCTTTTTCATCTCTCCCTTCTTCTCCCCCTCTCCTCTCGCCCCTCTCCCCTTTCCCCCTCTCTTCTTCCCTCCCCCTCCCTATCTCTCCCCTCTTTTTTTTTCCTCTTCCCCTCCCTTCTCCCTTCTCCCTCTCCCCTCTCTCCTGTCCCCTCCCCTCTCCTCTCCCTTTCCCTCCTCTCCTCTCTCCCCCTTTTTCTCCTCTCTGTCCCCTCTTTCCTTCTCCTTCTCCCCTCTCCCTCCCCCTCCCCTTCTGCCTCCTCCGCCTCTCCCCCTCCCCTCCTCTCTTTCTCTTTCCCTGTCTTTTCCCCTCTCTCTCCCTCTTCTCCCTCCCTCTTCCCCTCTCTCTGTCTCCCCTTCTTCTTTCCTTCCCCCCCCTCCTTGTTTTGTCTCTCTCTCTCCTTTCTTTCTTCCTCTCTCCCTCTCCCCTTCTCCCTCCCTCTTTCCTCCCTTTCTTTTCTTTTCCTTCCTCCCTCTCCTTTCCCCTCCTCTTTTTCCACTCCCCCTCTCTCTCTTCTCCTCCACCTCCCTCTTTCCCTTCTTCCCTCTCTTTCGTCCTCCCTCTCCCCCCCCCCTCTCTTCTTTTCCCCTCACCCCACTCTCTCTCCCTCCCCCCTTCTCTCTTTCTTTCCTTTTTCCCTCTCTCTCCCCGTCCCCTCTTCCTCTTCCCCCTCTCTTTCTCCCTTTCTCTCTTCTGTTCCCTCTCTTCTCTCTCTTCCCCTCTCCCTCTTTCCCCTTCTCCCTCTCCCCCTCTCTCTCTCTCTCCCCCTGTCCGTCTCCCTCTATCTCCCTCTCTCCCTCTCTCTTTCTCTCCCCACTCCCTTTCTCTCTCCCTCTCTCTTTCTCCCTCTCTCTTTTTCCCTCACTCCCTCCCTCCCTTTCCCTCATTCCCTCTCTCTCTCTCCCTCTATATTCCTCCTTCACTCTCTCCCTCCCTTCTCTCTCTCTCTTTCCCCTATTTCTCCCTCTCTCCCCCTCCCTTTCTCTCTCTCTCTCTCCCTCTCCCCTTCCCTCCCCCACTCCCCCTCTCTTTCCCCCTCTCTCCCTCTCCCTGTCCCCTTCCTCCCTTCCCCGTCTTTTTCTCTCTCTCTCCTCTCCCCCCTCTTCTCCCTGTCCCTCTCCCTCTCCCTGTCCTTTCCCTTCTTTCCTTTTCCCCTCTTCCCCTCTCTTTTTCTTCCTCCCTCTCTCCCCTGTCCCCCTCCCCCTCCCCTCTCCTCTTCCCTCTCCCTGTCCCCTCCCCCCCCCTCTCCCTCTCCCCTCCCCCTTCCCTCATTCCCTCACCGTGAGGGGGGGAGAGTCCCCCGGCCTTTCTCATTCTACCGTCGACCCCGCTCTCCCCCGGCAACCGTCGCCCTGACCCCGCCCTGACCCCGCCCCGTGACACTCTCTCACTCCGGCCCCGCCCCCCCCGTCATCCTGGCCCCGCCCCGTGACTCACTCACTCACGCCGGCCCCGTGACCCCGCCCTGACCCCGCCCCGTGACATCACTCACTCAGGCCCCGCCAGTCCCCCCCGTCATCCTGGCCCCGCCCCGTGACATCACTCACTCACGCCGGCCCCGTGACCCCGCCCTGACCCCGCCCCGTGACATCACTCACTCACCCGCCGGCCCCGCCCCTCCGACCCGTCATCCTGGCCCCGCCCCGTGACATCACTCACTCACTCCTACCCCGCCCTCGCTCACGTGACCACGCCCCGCTCGCCCGTCACTCACGCCAGCCCCGCCCCCTCCCGTCATCCTGGCCCCCGCCCCTTGACATCACACTCGCTCCGGCCCCGCCCTCGCTCACGTGACCACGCCCCGCTCGCCCGTCACTCACGCCCCCCCCGCCCACACCGACCCGTCATCCTGGCCCCGCCCTCGCTCACGTGACCACGCCCCGCTCGCCCGTCACTCACTCCGGCCCCGCCCTCCGACCCGTCATCCTCTGCCCCGCCCCCCCGTGACATCACTCACTCCGGCCGCGCCCTCGCTCACGTGACCACGCCCCCCGCTCGCCCGTCACTCACGCCCGGCCCCGCCTCCCCCCCACCCGTCATCCTGGCCCCGCCCCGTGACATCACTCGCTCCGGCCCCGCCATCGCTCACGTGACCACGCCCCGCCCCGTGACATCACTCGCTCCGGCCCCGCCATCGCTCACGTGACCACGCCCCGCCTCTCCGTCAAGCCCACGCCCGTCACTCACGCCCGCCCCGCCCACGACGTCACGGGTGCTCCGCCCCATGACATCACTCACTCACTCCGGCCCCGCCCCTCCCCGTCACGTGATCGGCTGGCCCCCCCCCGCCGCTGCCGGCATTCTGGGGAGGTCCGGAAGCGGTGGAGCTGGTGGTCTGGTGAGAGAGGGGGAGACTGGGGACAGAGGAGGAAAGATTCAGATTCAATTGTCATTGTCAGTGTACAGTACAGAGACAACGAAATGCATTCATTGGGAGGGAAGAGAGAGGAGAGAGGAGAGAGAGTGGTGAGGGAAGGGTGGGAGGAGGAGAGAGGGGGGAGAGGGGAGAGAGAGTGGTGGGGGTGGACGTGCCAAGGTGAGATGGAGAGAGACTTGGATGGAGGAGAGGGGGAGAGAGGGGGGCAAGGGGGGGAGAGATGAGGGAAGGGGGGGAGAGGAGGAAAAGAGGGGGGAGAGAGCAGGAAGGGGCATGAGGGGGAGAGAGGAGGGAGGGGTAGAGAGGGGGTAGGGTGAGAGAGGGGGATGGGGGAGGGGGAGGGGGGACAGCGGAGGAGAGGGGGGGAGGGGGAGAGTGGTGGGGGGAGAGAGGAGGGGGGGAGAGGGGGGAGAGAGGAGGGGGAAGGGGGGAGAGTAGAGGGAGGGGAAGGGGGGAGAGAGGAGGGGAGAAGGGGGGAGAGAGGAGGGGGAAGGGAGAGAGGGGGCAGGGAGGAGAGAGGAGGGGGAGAGAGGAGGGGGAGAGCAGAGGTAGCGGGGAGAAAGAAGGGGGGAGAGAGGAGGGGGAAGGGAGGAGAGTGGGGAGGGGACGGGGGGAGGAGAGGAGGGGGCGAGGGGGAGAGAGGAGGGGGAAGGGGAGGAGAGTTGGAGGGGAGAGGGGGGAGAGAGGAGGGGAGAGGGGGTGAGGAGAGGAGGGGGGAAGGGGGGAGAGAGGAGGGGGAAGGGGGAGAGAGGAGAGGGGGGGAGGGAGGGGGAGATTGGAGGCAGGAGGGGGAGGGGAAGTTGGAGGGGAGAGGGTGAAGGGGGGGGGGGTGAAAGGGAGGAGAGTGTGGGGGGAGGCGGGGGGGGAGAGCGGGGGAGAGAGGGACAGAAGAGGGGGAAGGGGGGAGAGGAGTGGTGGGGGGAGGGAGGGGAAGGGAGGAGAGAGGGGGAAGGGGGGAGGGAGGGGGGAGGGAGGAGAGGGGGGGAGGGGGGAAGAGAGTGTGGGGGAGTGGGAGGTGGACGTGCCAAGGTGAGATGGAGGACAGACTTGGATGGAGGAGAGTGTAAGAAAGAGAGAGAGGGGCGGGATGAAGGGGGGTGAGAGGAGAGAGGAGGAGAGATAGACGGGGTGAAGGGGGACAGGAGGAGAGGGAGAGTACGAAGGAGAGGTGGAGTAGGGGGGAAAAGCACGTAAGAGATGGGGTAGAGGCAGGAGAGAGGGGGAGAGGATGAGGAACAGAGAAATGGGAAGGAAGAGGGGAGATGAAGATGGGGGGAAGGAACAAAGGGGAGAAATAAAGAGAAGGGCCCCAGGGGTGGGGTGGAGAGAGGGAATGGGACTGATCACCAGACTGATTCCTGGGATGTCAGGACTGTCTTATGAAGAAAGACTGGATAGACTTGATTTATACTCTCTAGAATTTAGGAGATTGAGAGGGGATCTTATAGAAACTTACAAAATTCTTAAGGGGTTGGACAGGCTAGATGCAGGAAGATTGCTCCCGATGTTGGGGAAGTCCAGGAAAAGGGGTCACAGCTTAAGGATGAGGGGGAAATCCTTTAAAACCGAGATGAGAAGAACTTTTTTCACACAGAGAGTGGTGAATCTCTGGAACTCTCTGCCACAGAGGGTAGTCGAGGCCACAGTTCATTGGCTATATTTAAGAGGGAGTTAGACGTGGCCCTTGTGGCTAAGGGGATCAGGGGGTATGGAGAGAAGGCAGGTACGGGATACTGAGTTGGATGATCAGCCATGATCATATTGAATGGCAGTGCAGGCTCGAAGGGCCGAATGGCCTACTCCTGCACCTAATTTCTATGTTTCTATGTTACATGGATGGGGACAGGTTTGGAGGGATATGGACCAAACGCAGCATAGTGTAGTTGGGACATGTTTCCACACTGTTTCACTCTTTGACTCTATACACAGTCTCTTCCTCTGATGCCTGCGGCCTGTCCTTTGGTACATTCACACCTCTCCCCTCTCCTTACCTCCAGGTCTCCCATCCCCTCCCTGCCTGGCTCGGACGCCAGCCCCATTACACCGACGGGAATGAGCGACGGAGAGGAGAATCCAGCAGCAGTGCCTGTGGCCCCGCCAGATGTACAGGGAGACGGCCGCTGGATGTCACAGGTACGCAGGGAGAGGGGAGGGAGGGATAGAAAATAGGTGCAGGAGTCAGAACCTTCCAGCCAGCACCATTCGCCATTCAATGTGATCATGGCTGATCATCCCAATCAGTACCCCGTTCCTGCCTTCTCCCCATATCCCCTGATTCCCAGGCCTATCTAGCTCTATAACCATATAACAATTACAGCACAGAAACAGGCCATCTCGGCCCTACAAGTCCGTGCCGAACAACTTATTTTCCCCTGGTACACAAAAAAGCTGGAGAAACTCAGCAGGTGCAGCAGCATATATGGAGCGAAGGAAAAAGGCAACGTTTCGGGCCAAAACCCCTCTTCAGACTTATTTTCCCCTAGTCCCATCTACCTGCACTCACACCATACCCCTCCATTCCTTTCCCATCCATATACCTATCCAATTTATTTTTAAATGACAAAATCGAACCTGCCTCCACCACTTCCACTGGAAGCTCATTCCACACCGCTACCACTCTCTGAGTAAAGAAGTTCCCCCTCATGTTACCCCTAAACTTCAGTCCCCTAATTCTGAAATCATGTCCATATAACCATATAACCATATAACAATTACAGCACGGAAACAGGCCATCTCGACCCTTCTAGTCCATGCCGAACACGTATTCTCCCCTAGTCCCATACACCTGCGCTCAGACCATAACCCTCCATTCCCTTTCCCGTCCATATAACTATCCAATTTATTTTTAAATGATAAAAACGAACCTGCCTCCACCACCTTCACTGGAAGCTCATTCCACACAGCCACCACTCTCTGAGTAAAGAAGTTCCCCCTCATGTTACCCCTAAACTTCAGTCCCTTAATTCTCAAGTCATGTCCCCTTGTTTGAATCTTCCCTACTCTCAGTGGGAAAAGCTTATCCACGTCAACTCTGTCTATCCTCTCATCATTTTAAAGACCTCTATCAAGTCCCCCCTTAACCTTCTGCGCTCCAAAGAATAAAGCCCTAACTTGTTCAACCTTTCTCTGTAACTTAGTTGCTGAAACCCAGGCAACATTCTAGTAAATCTCCTCTGTACTCTCTCTATTTTGTTGACATCCTTCCTATAATTAGGCGACCAAAATTGTACACCATACTCCAAAATTGGCCTCACCAATGCCTTGTACAATTTTAACATTACATCCCAACTAACATTACATACCTATCCAATTTATTTTTAAATGATAAAATCGAACCTGCCTCCACCACTTCCACTGGAAGCTCATTCCACACCGCTACCACTCTCTGAGTAAAGACGTTCCCCCTCATGTTACCCCTAAACTTCTGTCCCTTAATTCTGAAATCATGTCCTCTTGTTTGAATCTTCCCTACTCTCAGTAGGAAAAGCTTATCCACGTCAACTCTTGTCTATTCCGCTCATCATTTTAAAAACCTCTATCAAGTCCCCCCTTAACCTTTTGCGCTCCAAAGAATAAAGACCTAACTTGTTCAACCTATCTCTGTAACTTAGTTGCTGAAACCCAGGCAACATTCTAGTAAATCTCCTCTGTACTCTTTCTATTTTGTTGACATCCTTCCTATAATTGGGCGACCAAAATTGTACACCATACTGCAGAATTGGTCTCACCAATGCTCTCTCTTGAAAGCATCCAGAGAACTGGCCTCCACCGCCCTCCGAGGCAGAGAATTCCACAGACTCACAACTCTCTGTGAGAAAACGTATTTCCTTGTCACCATTGGCTTACCCCTTATTCTTAAACTGTGGCCCCTGGTTCTGGACTCCCCCAACATCGGGAACGTGTCCAAACCCATAATCATCTTATATGTTTCAATAAGATATCCTCTCATCCTTCTAAACTCCAGAGTGTACAAGCCCAGCAGCTCCATTCTTTCAGCATATGACAGACCTGCCATCCAGGGAATTAACCTTGTAAACCTACGCAAAAAAATAGCCAGAATGTCCTTCCTCAAATTTGGAGACCAAAACAGCGCGGAATGGTGGTGCTGGCTCGAAGGGCCGAATGGCCTACTCTTGCACCTATTGTCTTGTCTAGAATACTCCAGGTGTGGTCTCACTGGGGCCCTGTGCAACTGCAGAAGAACCTCTTTACTCCTATACTCAACTCCTCTTGTTATGAAGGCCAACATGCCATTTGCTTTCTCCACTGCCTGCTGTATCTGCATGCTTACATTAATTAACTGATTAGCAAAGACCCTTAGCTCCCCTTTTCCCAACTTGACACCATTTAGATAATAATCTTCCTTCCTGTTCTTGCCACCAAAATGGATAACCTCACATTTATCCGCATTAAACTTCATCAGCCATGCATCTGCCCGCTCCCCCAACCTGTCCAAGTCACCATGCATTCGCGTAGCATCCTCCTCGCAGTTCCCACTGCCACCCAGCTTTGTGTCATCTGCAAATTTGCTAATGTTACTTTCAATCCCTTCATCCAAATCATTGATATCTATATTACTAAAACTCTGTTCTTGACCGGTTTTGGCCATCTGTGCTGCGGTTTCCGAGATTACGCCGCCACGTACGGCCGTCATTTTTGGCCACCTCGCTCAGAGCCCCCCTCCGCCGCATGTGTGCCGAGGATTTTTCACGTCGATGAAAATTGACAGAGATATTAATGTTTTTACAACAATATATATTAATGATCTGGATGAGGGAATTGAAGGCAATATCTCCAAGTTTGCGGATGACACTAAGCTGGGGGGCAGTGTTAGCTGTGAGGAGGATGCTAGGAGACTGCAAGGTGACTTGGATAGGCTGGGTGAGTGGGCAAATGTTTGGCAGATGCAGTATAGTGTAGATAAATGTGAGGTTATCCATTTTGGTGGCAAAAACGGGAAAGCAGACTATTATCTAAATGGTGGCCGATTGGGAAAGGGGGAGATGCAGTGAGACCTGGGTGTCATGGTACACCAGTCATTGAAAGTAGGCAAGCAGGTGCAGCAGGCAGTGAAGAAAGCGAATGGTATGTTAGCTTTCATAGCAAAAGGATTTGAGTATAGGAGCAGGGAGGTTCTACTGCAGTTGTACAGGGTCTTGGTGAGACCACACCTGGAATATTGCGTACAGTTTTGGTCTCCAAATCTGAGGAAGGACATTATTGCCATAGAGGGAGTGCAGAGACGGTTCACCAGACTGATTCCTGGGATGGCAGGACTGTCTTATGAAGAAGACTTATCTCCCCTTTTCCTAGTCGGCCACCATTTAGATAATAGTCTGCTTTCCTGTTTTTGCCACCAAAATGGATAACCTCACATTTATCCACATTACACTGCATCTGCCAAACATTTGCCCACTCACCCAGCCTATCCAAGTCACCTTGCAGTCTCCTAGCATCCTCCTCACAGCTAACACTGCCCCCCAGCTTAGTGTCATCCGCAAACTTGGAGATATTGCCTTCAATTCCCTCATCCAGATCATTAATATGGAGAGAGGGAGGAGGGAGAGAGTGAGGGGGGAAGAGAGTGAGGGGGTAGGGAGAGAGAGGGGGAGGGAGAGGGGGGTAGGATAGTGAGGGGGAGGCTGAGGAGGGGAGAGAGACAGGGGAGGAAGGGAGATAGGGGGGAGAGGGAGAGAGAGAGAGAGGGTGGGGGCAGAGAGAGATAGCTGATGAACAAGGACCCCCAGATCCCGTTGTATTTCCCCTTTTCCCAACTTGACACCATTTAGATAGTAGTCTGCTTTCCTGTTTTTGCCACCAAAGTGGATAGCCTCACATTTATCCACATTAAACTGCATCTGCCATGCATCTGCCCACTCACCCAACCTGTCACCCTGCATCCTCATAGCATCCTCCTCGCAGCTCACACTGCCACCCAGGTTTGTGTTATCCACAAACTGCAAACCATGCTTTGATATAAGATAGACACAAAATGTTGGAGTAACTCAGTGGGACAGGCAGCATCTCAGGAGAGATGGAGTGGGTGATGTTTTGGGTCGAGACCCTTCTTCAGACTGATGTCAGGGGGGAGGGAGATTCATCGATAAGGAAGTATAAGACGTGAAAACTGGACAAAGAGAATGGAGATCAAGAAAAATGCAGAATAGGTTATTGTTAGCTGGGAGAGGTAACAAAATACACACACAGAGATAAAATGTAGTCGGAGACAGTCAGACTAGTGGGAGAACTGGGAAACATAGAAACATAGAAATTAGGTGCAGGAGTAGGCCATTCGGCCCTTCGAGCCTGCACCACCATTCAATATGATCATGGCCGATCATCCAACTCAGTATCCCGTACCTGCCTTCTCTCCATACCCCCTGATCCCCTTAGCCACAAGGGCCACATCTAACTCCCTCGACTACCCTCTGCGGCAGAGTTCCAGAGATTCACCACTCTCTGTGTTAAAAAAGTTCTTCTCATCTCGGTTTTAAAGGATTTCCCCCTTATCCTTAAGCTGTGACCCATTGTCCTGGACTTCCCCAACATCGGGAGCAATCTTCCTGCATCTACCCTGTCCAACCCCTTAAGAATTTTGTAAGTTTCTATAAGATCCCCTCTCAATCTCCTAAATTCTAGAGAGTATAAACCAAGTCTATCCAGTCTTTCTTTCATAAGACAGTCCTGACATCCCAGGAATCAGTCTGGTGAACCTTCTCTGCACTCCCTCTATGGCAATAATGTCCTTCCTCAGATTTGGAGACCAAAACTGTATGCAATACTCCAGGTGTGGTCTCACCAAGACCCTGTACAACTGCAGTAGAACCTCCCTGCTCCTATACTCAAATCCTTTTGCTATGAAAGCTAACATACCATTCGCTTTCTTCACTGCCTGTTTCACCTGCATGCCTACTTTCAATGACTGGTGTACCATGACCCACCCAGGTCTCGCTGCATCTCCCCTTTTCCTAGTCGGCCACCATTTAGATAATAGTCTGCTTTCCTGTTTTTGCCACCAAAATGGATAACCTCACATTTATCCACATTATACTGCATCTGCCAAACATTTGCCCACTCCCCCAGCCTATCCAAGTCACCTTGCAGTCTCCTAGCATCCTCCTCACAGCTAACACTGCCCCCCCAGCTTAGTGTCATCCGCAAACTTGGAGATATTGCCTTCAATTACCTCATCCAGATCATTAATATGGAGAGAGGGGGGAGGGAGAGAGTGAGGGGGGAAGAGAGTGACGGGGTAGGGAGAGAGAGGGGGAGGAGAGAGGGGGGTAGGATGAGTGAGGGGGAGGCTGAGGAGGGGAGAGAGACAGGGGAGGAAGGGAGATAGGGGGGAGAGGGAGAGAGAGAGAGAGGGTGGGGCAGAGAGAGATAGCTGATGAACAAGACCCCCCCAGATCCCGTTGTATCCCCCTTTTTCCCAACTTGACCACCATTTAGATAGTAGTTCTGCTTTCCTGTTTTTGCCACCACAGTGATAACCTCACATTTATCCACATTAAACTGCATCTGCCATGCATCTGCCCACTCACCCAACTGTCACCCTGCATCCTCATAGCATCCTCCTCGCAGCTCATACTGCCACCCAGGTTTGTTTTATCCACAAACTGCAAACCATGCTTTGATATAAGATAGACACAAAATGTTGGAGTAACTCAGTGGGACAGGCAGCATCTCAGGAGAGATGGAGTGGGTGATGTTTTGGGTCGAGACCCTTCTTCAGACTGATGTCAGGGGGGAGGGAGATTCATCGATAAGGAAGTATAAGACTGTGAAACTGGACAAAGAGAATGGAGATCAAGAAAATGCAGAATATGGTTTCTTGTTAGCTGGGAGAGGTAACAACTCCTCATGTCACACAGAGATAAAATGTAGTCGGAGACCGTCAGACTAGTGGGAGAACTGGGAACATAGAAACATAGAAATTAGGTGCAGGAGTAGGCCATTCGGCCCTTCGAGCCTGCACCATTCGCCATTCAATATGATCATGGCTGATCATCCAACTCAGTATCCCGTACCTGCCTTCTCTCCATACCCCCTGATCCCCTTAGCCACAAGGGCCACATCTAACTCCCTCTTAAATATAGCCAATGAACTGTGGCCTCGACTACCCTCTGTGGCAGAGAGTTCCAGAGATTCACCACTCTCTGTGTGTGGGTGTGAAAAAAGTTCTTCTCATCTCGGTTTTAAACGGATTTCCCCCTTATCCTTAAGCTGTGACCCCTTGTCCTGGACTTCCCTAACATCGGGAACAATCTTCCTGCATCTAGCCTGCCCAACCCCTTAAGAATTTTGTAAGTTTCTATAAGATCCCCTCTCAATCTCCTAAATTCTAGAGAGTATAAACCAAGTCTATCCAGTCTTTCTTCATAAGACAGTCCTGACATCCCAGGAATCAGTCTGGTGAACCTTCTCTCTCTGCACTCCCTCTATGGCAATAATGTCCTTCCTCAGATTTGGAGACCAAAACTGTACGCAATACTCCCGGTGTGGTCTCACCAAGACCCTGACACTGCAGTAGAACCTTATTTTCTGGGCCTCACTTGACAGTGGAGGAGGCCCAGGACAGAAAGGTCATTGTGGTAATGTGATGGGGCGTTAGCCCGCATGGGGGAGAAGAACGGGCCAAAGGTGCCTGGACTGACCATCTCTCCTTTCGCCCCCTACACCACAGCACAACCGATTTGTGTGGCTGAACCCAAGGACGGACCAGATGTCCTGTTTGTTGGCGATTCACACAGTTCGGCCAGTTGTTCCGCAGTTTGAGGTGACACTACCCCCTCGTCCCCAAAAACTCCCCCCCCAAAAAAACCCACTCCCCGCCCTCTCTCCACTCCCCGCCCTTCTATCTCTCCACCCCCCCTTTCTCGTCGCCCCCCCCCTTCTTGTCGCTCACCACTCCCCCTCTCTCCCCACTCCCCCCTTCCTCTCCACATCCCCCTTCTCCTCCCCCTCACCCGCTGTTCTCCCACCCACCCCCCCTCGCTCCCGCCCCCACTTCTCTCATCCACGCCCCCACCCATTCTCTCCTCGGCCACTTTTCCCGTCTCTCCCACGCCCCTCTCCCACTCCCCTTTCTCTCCCGCCTTCCCCTTCTCTCCCGCCCTTCTGCTCCCACTCCCCCTTCTCTCCCTCCCCTCCTTCTTCTCCCCCCCCCCTTCATCTCCCACGTCCCCCTTCGCTCGCCGCCCTACCCCTTCTTCTCCCCTTCCTCCCCCCCGTCCTCCCCCTTCTCCCGCCCCCCCCCTTCTCCCCCACTCGTCCACCTTCTCTTACGCTCCACGCCCGTTCGGGGGCCCGGGCCCTTACTTCTTCTCCCGCCCCCCCGCTCACTCCGCCCCCAGATCCGTACTCTCCCACTTCCCCCCGTCTCTCGTCCCCGCCCCCGCCTTCTCACACCCTCCCCCTCTTTCTCTCTCCCCGCCCCCCCCCCCTTCTCCCCCCCCCCCCACCTTCTCTTCCCTCCGTTCGAAACCCCTTCTCTCCACGCCCCCCCTGTCCTCTCCCGCCCCCCCTTCTCACCCACTCCCGCCCCCCCGTCCTCTCTCTCCCACTCCCACTTCTTCCCTTCCCGCTTCCCCCCCCCCTTCCCACCCCGCCTTCGCGTCCCGCTCCCCCACTTCGCTCTCTTCGCCCCCCCTTAACTCACTCCCCTCCCGCTTCGCACCTCGCTTCCCCTCCCTCCTTCTCACCCTCTACCCGCCGCCCCCCCCTTCTCTCCCCGCCCCCCCTTCGCAGTCCCGCCCCCCCCCCTTCTCTCCCGCGTCCCCTTCTCTCTCCCCCCCCCCTTCGCTCCCGCCCCCAAAACCCTTCTCTCCCGCCCGCCCCCCCTCTCCCTCCCTTCTCGGCCCCCTCTCTGCCCTCCCCCCCTTCTCTCCCGCCCCCCCCTTCCGCCAGATCTCTCACCGCCCCCCCCGTCACCCGCCCCCCCTTCCTCTCCCACCCCCTTTTCCCCCCGCTTCCTTTCCCCGTCTCCACCCGACTCCCGCCCCCCCTTCTCTCCCCTCCCGCCCCCGCTCCCCCCCCCGTTCCCGCCCCCTATCCGTACTCTCTCTTCGCGCACACCCCCTTCCTCCCCCCGCTTCCCCTTCTCTCCCCCGCGCCCCCCCTGCCTCCGTCCCTCCCGCTTCCCCACTTCTCTCCCGCCCCCCCTTCTCTCCGCTCACTCCCCCCGCCCCCACCCCCCCTTCTCACCCCCCGCCCCCGCCCCTTCGTCTCCCCGCCCCCCCTTCTCTCCCCCCGCCCCCCCATTCTCCGCCACGCGCCGTCCCTCTCCCGCCCCCCCTTCACTCCGTCCCGACCCCCCCTTCTCTCCCGCCCCCCATTCGCCTCCCCCCCCCCCCTTCTCTCCCGCCCCCCTGCGCATCCCTCCCTGCCCCCCCTTCTCTCCCCCTCCCTCTCCCCGCCCGCCCCTTCTTCGCTCCACCCCCCTTCCCTCTCCCAGCCCCCCTCCCTTCCTCCCCCGCTCCCTCCTTCTCTCCCGCCCCCCCCCTTCTCGCCCGCTCCCGCTCCCCCCTTCCCTTCTCCTTTCTCCTCGCCCCGCCCCTTCTCTCCTCCCCCCTCCCCCCCCCCTTCGCCCTCTGCTGGCCCCCGCCCCCCCTTCGCCCCCGCTCCCCCTTCTCCGTCCCGCCCCCCCCTTCTCTCTCCCCCCCCTCTCTCCTTCTCCCCCGTCTTTCCAGCTTCCCTTCTCTTCCAACCCCCCCCACTCCTTCACCCCCCTCCGCCCACTCCCCCCGCTTTCCAGCTACCCTTCCGCCCCGCCCCCCCCCACTTGCCCCCGCCCCCCCTTCACTCTCGCCCGCCCCTTCCTTCGCCTCCTCATCCCCCCCCTCCCCCGCGCCGCCCCCTTCTCTCCCTGCCCCCTTCTTCTCTCCCGCCCCCGCCCTCGTCCCGTCGCCCGCCCTTCCTCTCCCCTGCCCCCTTCTCTCCCGCCCCCCCGCTCCCCCCGCCCCCACGTCCCTTCCCCCCACCGCCCGCCCTTCTCCTCCCCGCACCCCCCTTCACTCCCACTCCCGCCACCCTTCACTGCCCCCTACCCGCCCCCCCTTCTCCCTCCCCGCCCCCTCTCCCTTCACTCCCCTTCCTCCCCCCACTTCCCCTTCCCTCCCCGCCCCCCCCTTCTCTCCCACTTCCTCGCCTTCCCTCCTTCCCCCTCCCCACTCCCCCTTGCCCCCCGCCCCCCCTTCTCTCCCGCCCCCCTCTCTCCCCCCCCCCCTTCTCTCTCCCCCCCCCCTTCCCTTCTCGCCCCCCCTTCCTCCGCCACCCCTTCTCCGGTCACCCCCCTTCTCTCGCCTGGGACCCCCCTTCTCTCCCGCTTCCCGCCCCCCCTTCTCTCCCCGCCCGCCCCCCTGCTCCCGCTCCCCTCTCTCAACCCCCTCCCGCCCCCCCTTCTCCCGCCCGACGCCCTCTTCCCCCGGCCCCCCCTTCTCTCCCCCGCCCCCCCCTTCGCTCCCCCCCCCCCCTTCTCCCCCCTCTCCCGCCCGCCCCTTCTCTCCGCCCCCCGCCCGCCCTCTCTCTCCACACCCCCCTTCGCCTCCCGCCCCCCACCTTTTCTCTTCTCTCCCCCCCTTCTCCTCTCCTCTCCCACCCCGCCCCCCTTCTCTCCCGCCCCCCCCTTCTCTCTCGCCCTCGCCTTGCTCCCCGTCTCTCCCCCCCCCCCTTCCCTCCCGCCCCCGCCCTTCTCTTCCAACCCCTCTTTCCCCCACGCCCCCTTTCTCCTCTCCCCCCTTCCCCCTCCTCCCACTGCCCTTCACTCCCCCTTCCCTCTCCCTCCCTCTCCCCCCCACTCCCCCCCTTCTCTCCCCACTTCTCTCTCTCCCCCCCTTCTCCTCGCCCGCCCCCCCTTCTCTGCCCCCCCGCCCCTTCCGCCCCCCCTCCTCGTCTCCCCCTGCCCCCTCTTTCTCCCATTCCCTTCTCCCCCCGTTCCCCCCCCTTGCTCCCTCTTTCTTTTTCTCCTCCCCCTCTCTCTCTCCCTTCCCTCTCATCCCCACCCCTTTTTTTCCCCCTTCTGTTGCCCTCCCCCCATCTCTCTCTCCCCTCTCCCGCTGTCCCTCTTCTCTCTCCCCGCCCCTATCCTTACTCTTCCCTCCCCTCTTCTTTCTCCTCTCCCCTTCTTCTCGTTCTCTCCCCCCTCTTTTCTCCCCTCCTCTCTCCCCCCTTCTTCCTCCCGCCCCCCCTTCTTCCTCTCCCCCCGCCCCTCTCGCCCCCCCTTGTCTCCTCCGCTCTCCCCATACTTCTCCTTTCCCCCCCCTTCTCTCTCCCCTCTTCTCCCTCCCTTCCCCGCCCCCCCCTCGTCTCACCCGCCCCCCCCGCCCTTCTCGCCCTCCCTTCTCGCCCCCCCTCTCTCCCCCCCGACTTCTCCCCTCCCCTTCTCTTTCCCCCTTCTCCTCTCCCGCCCGCGTCTTCTCCTCCGCCCCCCTTCTCTCCTCGCCCCCCCTTCTCTCTCCCCCCCCCCCTCCTCCTCTCCCCCTTCTCTCGCCCCCCCGTCTCTCCCCCCCTTCTCTCTCTCTC